>NC_066844.1:914427-1106927 GCF_001640805.2 Lates calcarifer
ACCGCTGGTTTTTAATGACTTCCTCTTTTTAACTGATCTACAGTTCAGCTTCCTCTGAACTCTCTGGTCTGATTCCAGCTGTTTAAGCTGCTGACTCTCACTACAAAAGTAACAAAGTACATTTACTTCCTAAAGAACTGTACTTGTACTTGAAGTATGTGTACTTTGTGTGTACTTGAGTGTTTCCAGTTTATGCTACTTCTTCTCTTCAGATTCAGTGTTAATAATGTGTCGGCTGCCTCTAGGATTTTAGCCATGAGCACATTAACACAGGTGCTGGGTGTTAGGCAACCACAGAGAAATTCCACGTGTGTGACTTACATCAGTGCTTAAACATCCTGTCAGGTGGAGTGACCCTCTCATCATGTTTTCCTGTCTGTGATTATTTCCACTGCTGAGGATGTTTTCTCACACAGACGCTCTGCATGAGGTCACACTTGGCTCCGTGGTTCAAACCTGCTGCTGTCAATCAAGTTTCACTCCTCCTCTGCCAGGGGTTTGTGTGTGTGTGTGTGTGTGTGTGTGTGTGTGTGTGTGTGTGTGATGCCACAGCTGTTGTGTCTTGTCTGAGGTTGTCAAGACTCTAAACACACACAGAAGTGGACACTCACTGAGTTCAATATTTAGTCTCAGAGGTGATTTGTGTATATTGTGTATATTTTTGTGTTACTGCCCACACACACACACACATACACAGTCACACACCACTGTGCACTCACACATTCTCTCACAGTAATATTACACCAAGAGGGACAGCAGGGGGAAGCACAAGCTTCCTGTTTCAGCTCCGTATCTGTGTGTGTGTGTGTGTGTGTGTGTGTGTGTGTGTGTGTGTGTGTGTGTGCTGCTAATATGTGCACGTGTTAATTTTAATGTTAGTTTTGTTTCTGTTGGGATATATGATATGTGCTCTAACTATTAGGTCACCATTAGGAGTCCTCGTGAAATGTGTGGGGCCTGAAGATATTTTATTAACCAGAGAAGGTTAATCCAGCCATGTTCTGACTTTAACTTGTCATGTAAAGATATTGTAGGAATAACATTAAAAACAGGGTCAGTCAATGGTCATTAACGTCAGCACTCAGAGCAACCTGTGGTTCTCAGAGCTGATCGATAGCAAGTATCTGGCCGGTGAGTGTTTCTTCCTGGACGAGCTGTAATCTGCTGTTATTGTCTCTAAAAGCCTCTGGCACAGGCACCATTGTAATTATCAAGTCTTAAATAAGTGACTTTTCCTGTGGCCTGTGTGTGTGTGTGTGTGTGTGTGTGTGTGTGTGCATGGAGGTAAAAACACAAGTCATTTATTACTGTCAATCACTTCATCCAACGTACAGAGAAAAGGTGCGCTGAAAAGTCCCGAAGCTGTTTGACAACATTTTCTTACTTGCTGTTTGTGAGTTTTATTTGTGCAGTAAAATATATCTGAATCACCTAAAGAGCATGAAACCTTTCCCTGCTGACACCTGTATGACAGTGGTTTGTAAATATCACATTTTAATGTTCATTTTAATTCAAATTGGAACGACCCCGTTCTTATTTTCAGCTGGTGCTGTAACAGTGAGCCGTACACTAGGTGCCCTTATAAAGTAAATCTACTTAACACTGACTTTCAGCTGTTTGACTTTGAAATTAACCATGCATCACTGCCTCTGGAATAAATAGATGGATAAACATTAACACAGAAGTCTTGCAGTTTGTGTGAGTGTGAATGTCTGATGTCCACTGTGAGTTGAAGGACAGACGTTTGGACTCATTAAATGAAATGTGCCCACTCGCTGCTAATCTGCTCGTCTGAGGAGTCACTGATTTTCTAATAACTCAGCTTTGACTTGGGCTTGTCCAATCACAAAGCTGATCTGTCCAGGCCTGGAGTGGCCTTCAGGAGCGCTGGGAGAATTCCCAGTGGCCTGACGAGCTGATCCCAGCGTCAGACCAATGGTCGCTAACACAATGTTTAGTCAGTATGTAGCCAAGCATTGTGGGAAAAAAATGAACAGAGCAGGTGAAGGAGAAAAGGAGGAGCTAGTGACATTCCATCTGCCTCAGCTCTACTCATGCTAATTACACGCTAACACACTAAACTAAGACAGTGAACATGGCAAACATTACACCTGCCTAACATCAGCATGTTAGCATTCAGGCGTTGAAGTGAAAGCAGCAGAGCGTGGCTGTGGACTCTTAGTCTTGTTAAAGTTGAACAAAATGCAGCAAGAGTGTTTTGAAAGCTCGAGAGCGTCTACGCTAAAAATGAAACATCCATTTAAACTGTCAAGTGTCTCATCTCTGCCTCGGCCTGTCTGTGCTACAGTTTACAGCATCGTCTGTTTTTCCATCACATCACCGGAGCCACTGTCACTTCTGACAACATAAAGGCAGCATGAATTTTTAATCAAGTGCTTTTGGCTGAGGCTAAGATAAACAGGAAGCCAAAACATGAATGAGGACAGATAAATAACCAGTAATTCATGACCCAAGGGGATAATTATGAAGCTGGCAGAGGTTATGTAGAAACAACATGACTGGATGGTACACAGATCAGATGTAGACCTGATCTGTGACCTTTAAAAAAACAGCTTCTCCACAGCGGCCACACCTCAGAACGTCACATCAGCAGCATCACTTTACAGGTATTCATTGAGTCTTTATGAGTGCTCCTTTCCTGGCAGGGACAGAAAGACAAACTAACTTTCCCAAAAGCTTTGAACGTGTGAACCTCACATATCTATTTTCAGCACGTGCAGTGAGTTGTGTTTGTTTATTGTTGAGCAGAAGTTGTGTCTCCTTCTCTGTCGGCCGACCTCTGGGCCTGCGGATAGTTCAGGGTCAGGTTTGGACAGCGGCCCTCGTCCACGCTGCTGGAGCCTGTAGGGAGGGGCTGTAGTGAGCTGGCCTCATTCCACAAATACACTCAGAATCAGAAGGTTCATGATTTAGAATCTGTTTTTTTCTCTTTGGTTTGTTTTCTCTGAAATGATATTCTCAGGTGAGCAGGTAGATCAGACATGTCGTCTCCTGGAGTCTCACATCCTTACATACGTCACATGGAAGTGCAGACGTGTCCACAGGGTCATGACACCCAGGTGGGAACTCCAATATTCTTGAATGAGGGGTTGAAGAAGATCTTCAGCTCTGACTGAGCGGTGGGGGGACCCAGGTATTTAACCTGGGTTGGTATCAGAGCCACTGATACACAGCCGGGTCCAGCCGCCCTCCATGACCTGACCGACGGAGAATCTCCACAGATTTCTAAACTTGTTCACTCACTGGGCACGTCTGCTCTCATATCATCACGCTCACCAAGACGTTGGCAGAGCAGGTTTGTAATTCCTCACCCACTGCAGTCTGTGTGAGAGGCTCACACTCAGCACTGATTCATCAGTACAACATCAGAGTCATTTATCAAAGCTAATGTTTTCACACTCGTATTAATTCCACTTGTTTCTTCTTTGCCTTCCAGCTTTAACCCACTGTCAACAACAACAACAACAAATACTAACCTTGGTAAGAGCTGATGTCAGTGTGAATTCTGAGTCACATTCCTAATAAATGTATTTGTTGGCTGCAGTTGGCTGATATCACCTGCAGGTGAAAGGTGCAGGCTACTGAACAGGTAGTAGGAGAATCCAATGTGCTTTCTAGAAGGGGGAGCCCCGACTGTACCATGTTGGGTGGAGCACTGTGGGGGGGGTGGGGGGTGGGGGGTTCACCCTTGTTTAAAAAGTAAACAACATCTACAGTAAATATTTTAATGTCAGAGGGCTTGGAGTAATGTTTGGACACTGTATTTATAGTTTCTGCTCAGAAATGTTGTGTGTGTGGATTGACTGATTTTTTGCTAACTTTACCTGGTCTTGTTGGAGGGGTTTCCTGTGTAAAAATGCAGGGGCAGAAGCTCCTCACTGCTTTCAGTTCAGATGTAGTCTGGCTGCAGGCGGTCCAGGACTCAGTCTGGGTCTTATTCCTTTGTTGGTTGTTGAGTTTCTTCTCGATACGTTTGTAGATTTTTTCATGTTTGTATATGTGTGCTCTGTAACTGCTGTGGTTGAATATTATTCAGCGCTCCTCCTTCAGGTACCAGGGCTGACGGTTTGGCTCTGCTGACACGAGGCCAAAGAATAAACAAGGAAACAAAATACGCTGTAAGTCATGACCCAGTTGGTTGTGAAGTAATTGGTGTGGATTTTGTATTTTTATGATGTGACTGGTGCCGTGCTTCACCTGTCTGCATCAAATTTAGGGAACTGACTGACACGAACGAGTCAAAGCTTTCTGTGTTTTTCCTCCTGGTGGAATCAGGAAGACGCTGCAGGAGCTGAGGAAATGTTTGTCCACTGAAGTTGTTGGAGGACACAGCTCTTCATGTCCTGGACTATCTCTGCACAGGAAGCACGGACATGAAGCTGATGTTTGTCTGACTAAAGGTAAAACAGCAAACGGCTCTGACTGTGTCTTTAACAGCTGCATCGTGTCTCTCTGTTGTCTATAAAGTTTTTTCCTTCAAACATGTCCTGGCCTTTACCAACATGGAGGGAGCGACAGTGGGATTATATGACATGACGTCACCTCCAAGAAGAAAAGCAGAACAGCCTTCCTCTCCACACATGGTGAGTCACATGAATCCTCCCTTTAATTCTCTCTCTCTCTGTCCCAGTTGTCTTCATGGAGGTGAATCAGCCCGCCGTGGCCGTGTGTATGAAGCTGTGTTGTATTCTGTCTGCTTGTGGATGTGGAACCTGCAGCGTTTGTCTGAGTGTTGAACTTGTGAGAAGTAAAGTTGCCTCTTCACATGTGATTTGTGTCTGATGATGTCCTTTGTAGAAGTTTCTCTTCAGAATGTTTCAGTTGTTTCTTGTGTTTTGATGAATAGTCACTGGCTTTAAATAAGAAGCAGCTCCATTCTGTAGGCTATAGGAGCTGTGTGTATTCAGACCGTCCAGTGATCCTAATGAGAGCTGCTGCTGCTCGGTACTTTGTATTTGACTATAAGCTCTAAGTCGCATATCAGGGATGTGTGCATTTGTTTTCAGACTTTATTTTGATCAACTTCAGCTTCCACAAAGTGTTGTCTATTCTGACTGAGGTCAAGGCAAAAACAACAATTTAAAATCACAGAGGATCAATAAAGCAAGAAGCCCAGCGAGTGGTTTGGTTTAGGCTGGAGAAAGATCTGAGCTTCAGTTCAGTGTTAATGTTAGACCACACTCTGCTGCTAACCTTTACTGAGCACTGTGAGTGAATTCACCATCACCACAAACTGTTCATAACGCCTGATGCTTTCCAGATGCATTTATTTTTTTGTGTTGATAGCAAACATCATCCAGGCAGCATCACATTTCTTTCCAAACATAATTTACTTTTTCAAATTATTCCTTATCAACCAGTTTCCAGGAGTCAGGTTTGGTAGCAAAGTACCTGACCCCAGTCTGACCCCTCTGGTTTAAATGGTGCTGACACAGTGGAAATGAATTCATGACCATTTACTTACTGTGTGTGTGTGTGTACTTTGTCAGTATACAGTATCTCATACTGCAGCTTATTCATGTACCATTCATCTCATGACACATGTTCACATCCAGTCTGTAACAGCTCCGAACATTTACAGCATTTACCCTGTGTGTAGAGTAATAAATGGTTAGAGACTGTGAAACCGTGTCACAGCTGTTATTTATAGAGTCATTTTTTCACACACAAGCAAATATACTCTGGAATTTATTCTGTGTGTGTGTGTGACCTAAAAACTCCTGAGTAATGGATGCATGTGTCTGAGTGCACATGTCACAGATGTGTCGTTCTGATGCCTCCGGTGAAACGGTTTTGTCCTGTGTGCACCTCCACCTGCAAACTCTTTCAGAAATACACACGGCTGACATTATAAACCTAACATCTCACTGTGCTGCTGTCTTCTGTGCTGCTATCCCAAACCAGATGTTAGGATTTTATGGGTTTGGGCAGGCTTCAAAGGCCCTTTATTACTTCAAGAGTGTTGTAAAATATTTCCAGGAGGCACATATAAAAGAAATAAGCTTCTGTGACAGGTTGTGTTGGTTATGCAGGAGGACAAAACATAAAAAAAGAAGGCGGCTGTTTCTTTGCTTACCTTTCTCTAACAAGACGTATTGAGCTGCGTGTCAGGGCAGGGCAGGGTATTCTGCTCAGTAGCATGATCAGTGTACAGCAGGTGGTTGTTTACAGAGCCCACACTGCACTGGACAGAGGAAAACATCAGGTACATGCTGATGCAGTGTCAGGAAACATATGATGGTAATGTAGCAGCAGAAGCCCCCACCTAATTAAACCAGCAGCACCTCTAGCCTGAGCGATAAATACTGACCCAGCTGGCTCCAAACAGCTAGTGGGGAAAACAAAAACGCCACCGAGCGGAGCCGACAGTGAGCGGCGGATGTAGCATATGGTCCCTTCTGCTGAGAAAATATTGGCCTTCCAGCTATCATCAACCAAAGACCTGCGAGGGCAGAGCGGAGAGCTGGTGCTGCCCCCCACCAAGTGCAGCAGTCACCACCTCATAGCTGTTATTTTACACCCGACCCAAAGCAGTCTCTGTGTTTGCTACATACAGGCAGTAAAGTGGATCTGGATAAAACGGCTCCGTAGAGGCATTTCTTCTCTCGGACCTGTTCGACATGTACACTATCACGGAGGTAAAGTTCCTTTATCATCTCAGAGAGCAGCAGCTGAGGTTAACCAGTGGAACAGACAGAGAGTTCTGAATGAGATGGAATGACACACCTGCACTTTTATTTGGACAAACAGGGCGAACTAAGGCGACTTCATTAAAGGAAATAGGAGACTCTGTGATTCATGCTGATAACAAGTCACACACATTTTGCCCAGTGCAGCTTTAAAATATGGCAAAAGTAAAATTAAAATGATGAAAGGAATCTATCTGACAAAACATTCCCCACAATCATTTAAAAACACACTTTCACCAGCGGAAAATTACACACTTAGTGTCTGCCCACTTCAATCTAACCTTATATAAGCTCATAAGCTTTTGATTGCTTTCATTTGCATTTATTACATGATGACAGCGCGGCTCCGAGGCACTGCTGCAGCATTGAAATGGATGAATCAAATGCTGCGCTTATCGAGAAAGCTTTAGCTGTTTTCCAGCTTTTTGTGCGAACCACAGAAATGTTGCCCCCCAGTCAAAAAACGGCATCATAAACAAGAATGAGAGCACTGACCTACAGTCGTGTTATACCCTGCATCTCAGTGATAATAACAAATGCAATCCAGGATGTGGAAACTCATTACTGTTATTTCAGGCCGGGCTTAAAGAGAGGAAATCTCTTCTTTGGTGGTACATTCACACCAGTAACATGGCAGCTGTGGTCACACAGCCAGGTCGTTTATTTCACACAAATGAACGCTCCTCGCCTCATCTCAGCGCTAAATTGTGTGGGTTGATCCGCTTAACGGTCTGACGGAAGCGGGGATATTGGTATTAATTGCACGCCAAGGCTGCCCCCCAGCACACCCCCAAACACACACCCCCAGAAACACACACACACACACACTTGTCACTGTCTAATTGTGTATTTCTCTCATTCAGCTATTCTCATCATTGTCTTTCATTTTCTCTCCACTCTGAGACTCTCAGAAATCTTTTCAAACTCTGTCTCCTCCCTCTCTCTCCTCACACTCTGGTATTATCTATCATTTCCCCCTTCCACTCTTCTCTCTGTCTGTCTTCGTCTTTCTCTCCATGCCCATTGAGAAATCCACCCATAATGACTGATATTACACGGTTACAAACAGGTGCCTTCGTTGTTGACTTTGCTCGGCGAGGTGAAGGTCGACACTCATCTCACTGTTTGAGGGAAGACGCAGCATGAATGGACGCTCATTATGAGCTCTCTGCAGCGTGTTTGCTCATAAATAAATATGACACTCTAAACATTAATATTAATTAATAACATTTCTTTATCATTCAAGCTGGAAGAGTTTGTCATATCTTAAGAACTCATACATTTCATTTGTAAAATCTTTTTATGTATACGTGTGTAACTGTAGCTGTAGTGGAGGAAATATTTTCCTCTCATTCCTCTCATACACACAGGGAACAAATGGGTTCGTGCTCATACAGTACAATCTGTTTTGAAGCCTTGTTCCTCTAAAAGAAAACTGTCGGATACTTGTGGAATATTTTAACTTGAACTGGATCAAATCTGACCCACACAGAACAGGAGGGTTCATGTTAAACAGAACACTGAGCTGGGGAACAGATCCTCTCTCAGTGTGACAGAGAATAAGCTTTTCCTTTGAAACAGCAGTGGAGGCAGTTAGCATGACAGGAAGAAAAAAGCTGATTAGCTCTTTCGGTGGTCGTGCATTGTTGCAGCGTATGTGGTAAAAATTGCTGCTCTGCTTCACTGGCCTCAGTGGGTCGCTTTATTTCCTGTTAGAGCTGGCTAAATGTTGAGCTAATTTTAGGGCTTTGCTTTTGAACACAGAGAGAGAAAGCGCCAAGCCTCATTAAACAAGACAATTACACGTCTGTCTCAGTACAATGCGCTACCTGATGTCTGATTTGGTTCAGGTAAATTACAGTAGGAGGGTGGAGAGGATGCAGGCAATACCAGGCTGTTAGATGAGTACACTTACCATGCAAGGACACACACACAGAGGTGCACTAAAACACACACATGCTGTAACACTGTAACACACACTCCCTCTCATCCCCGTGCTCCTGCTGCTCTCTAAATATCACAGTTGTGCACAGGCAGAAAAATAGATTACAACTGAAGACAAGTCAATTTCAGTTCAGCATTATCACAGCGAGATGTGGACTATAATTTTATCCTATGTACACTGAGAGCACTCTTCATCAGCCGTGCTGTTACACTTTAGGTAGTACGGTGCAGTAAACAGTAATTTCCCTCTGAGGAGAGTAAAGCGATATAAAACACATAAAGGAGTGTTTTCCTGTGCTGGATCTGTTGTCACGTTTCATCTCTGGAGGACAGAGGATCAGATTTGTGGGCGGCTGTGGCTCAGGTGGTAGAGCGGGTCGCCCACTAATCAGAAGGTCAGCGGTTCGATCCCCGGCTCTTCTAGTCCGTGCTGAAGTATCCTTGGGCGAGATACTGAACCCCACGTTGCCCCTGATGTTTGTGCGTAGTGCTGTGTGAATGGGTGAATGTGACGCGTAGTGTAAAGTGCTTTGAGCATCATATTCAGTTAACTGGTTTGCTCAACAATTCTACTTTGTCATTAGTTTTACTTGTAATGTACTGTGACTTGTTGACCTCTCTCCGTGGTGAGGGTTGGTTTGTTTTCAGGAACAAACAGAAAGACACAGTCAGAAAAGCTGTGGACGAATCAGTAAATAACAGTGAAGCTACTCCTCCAAGAATCTGTCGGGAAAAAATAAACTCCAAGAACAAACACGGAGACCAAGTCTTTGTCTTACTACTTTTAGATTCTACGTCGGTCTGAGTTTTTGGCACTCTGAGAAATCACGATGGCCAAACAGTCACTCAACTTCAGCCTCCCTCTGTTTGCTTTGTCTGGTTCAGGCCTGTTGCCAAGGTGGGGCCATCGGGGTGTGATACCCATGGTGCACTGCGTCATCCACAGTATCCTTTATTTTAATGAATGTGAGTTTTCCACTTGGTTTCCTTTAATATTCTGTAACGTGTGTTGTAGTCATTTGTCTGTTGTAGCAGGAAGGTTTGGACCTGATTCAAACTGAACCAGCAGCAGCACTGAGGGACGATTCCTCCGGCTTTGGTTTTGGTTTTTGGTTTGGTAAGATTTCATTACGGTGTAGATCAATAAAAACTGATCAATGCAGCTTCCTCCTTCACACTTGGCCACTTGGTCAGACAGGAGAAGGAGGACACCAACAGAAGAGGGGTTCTGGTGTTGATAGGATGTTGTTGAGGGTTTCTGTTGGTGTTGTCGATGTGAGCTCTCCAGTGAGGACCCAGAAAAGAGAATCTAGGTCCCTGTAGCCCCTCTGGTCCAGATGGTGCATCACAGCTCACCAGAGCCAGTTTCCTGTTGTGGAAAGGAGCTCTGCAGAGTCTTCAGATTAACTTTCTCTCCTTTTGCTCAGCACAGGCATCAGTGACGCGCACATTAAACTACTGTACGTTTCTTTAATACCAGCAGGCTCCCGACCTTAGTTACTGTTTCCATTCGCTCCCATATTTCCCTCTCTCTGTGGGCGACGTGCAATTTAGCTGAAATGACATTAAAATTCCATCACAGTTTTAACAAAGAGATTAATTACCACACAGTCGCACAATGTAATTCATTAAAACTGCAGAATGCACTGATTAAAGTTTGGATAATAGGAACATGTGCAAAATACAGACAGATAAACACTGCTCAGCAGTCTTTGATGAAGGTGAGATGACCACCTGACATTCGACCTTGGAGGGTTTGATAAATAAAAGTCATCTCTGTAAGTCTGCTCTTTCATCCTCATATAATTATTATAAAATCACATAATAATGGATGGTTATAGGATGCAGATGTAATTGGGTGCTGTTGAATATCTGAATATTAATAAGTTGTAAATTATGAAGTGGAGTGTGGGTATTTTTATTAGCAGTGCAGAATACGAAAGTACACATCACAATCCCACTGTGGCCCATACTCACTAAATACTTTTTAAAATGTTCATGAACAGTAAAATGCAACATTATAATCAACATTACCATCACTAATTATAGAATATAATTATAGAAGAATTCATTTATGTGTTGTAATTCCTCCCTTTGACAGCTTTTAATCAGGGAGTCTTTGTACAACCTCTTCATCTGTTTTGGTCAAATTTTCAGCCCAGGTTCACAAACTCTCCCTGAGGGGTTGAACAGCCTGTATGTTATTACCTGTCTGTGTCTCTGTTTGTTGTTCACTCTCCCTGTTTGTTAAAGGAAAACTGTTTAATTTTCCTCCAGATTGATTGGACGAGATAATACGAGAAAAGGCTGCTTATATGTCTGTAAGATGAATCCAGTCACACTCCGTTAAATGAAATGCTGCAGTTAGATTTTCAGCCGTCATTTGCAATCAGTCCAGAAAGCCTGAGAGCTGTTGTGAAACTGATGCACCATCACTTCCCAGCCTGTATGTGGTTATCGAGCTGTGACTTCGCTCCCTGCTGTGACACTGTCGGGGTGTCTGTGGTGTCCTTGACCGATGCCCACGGAGGATAAATGAGCTCTTCTCTTTATTGACTTTTTTCCCTCCAAGTCTCAGATTTCCCAGGAGATAATGTCCCGTCTTGTTCTTCCACTCATACACACACTCACAGTTACACAGCCTCACACTCATTAGATAACTAAGTACATATATGAATGCACTCGTACGCCTGTGTCAGCATATAGAAACGTTCTTACTGCGCTGCGTTCATTTACAACAGACCTCACAGTGCAGCAGCTCACTCCATGGAAGAGTGAAAATTAAAATGTGTGGATGTTAAAGAGAAGTGTGAGCTCCAACAGTAACAGATCATCTTCTTTCTACTCTGTCAGCTGGCTGCGACGCTGACGTCTCCGGCTGCAGCTCACGTCAGCTGTCGCTAATTAACCCTGAGTAACTTGATCACAGGCCAGAATGAAACTGGTCTGAAGTCAGTGTGAGTGTCTGAACTTGACCAGAGATCATTAGTGAGGAAGAGGCTCCAACACCAGCGACCAATCAGAGTGGAGCTTCAGTTTCAGGAGGTTGTCAGGGTGGAGGGAGGACGGACAGAGTCCAGTCCAGACCAGACCAGGATCTTTCCCTGAGCCTGAACCAGGAGCTGTGAGAGTCTGAACAGAACCAGAGAACTGGTTCATGAAGCTGGAGTCTCTCAGAGTCATTCAGGTCCAGGAGAGAGAAGAGGAACCTGGAGCCTGAAGCGACTGGTCGTGAACTTCATCAAGTCTTACTGAGATAAATATACAGGAATCACAGAGTCCGGATTTCACAGGACCTGGTTTGAGATTTAGGCCAAAAGACACACAAACTGTACAATCTGTGAACCACAGGTGGACGCATGACAACACACACACACACACACACACACACACACACTGAGACAGATCCCCTGCTGGCAGAAAAGGGCATCAAGCTGCTCTATTCTAAATACTGTTCCTAACACAGCAGGGGACATTTGTTTACTGAAACACCTCCATCCTTTAAACCTTTAGTAACATACAGACCCTCATAAACACACACACACACACACACACACACACACAGCTTTAACAGTCTAATCTTTACAGTGCTCACTTTAACACATGGCCTCTCTGCCCTTGTGAAAACACAGCCTCCATGTTGCTTCTCGTCCTCGGTGAGACTTTTCCTTCCTGACTCTAAATTGAAATCTCTTCACATATACGAGGTGAATTCCAGCGCCTCTGAGGGCAGGAGAACCCGTCCAGAACCAGTTTTAATGACAAACTGTGAGCAGTGAGTATCAGCGGGGAAATCAAAGTCCTTCCTGAACTGCCAGTTTGTGTTTGTGTGTTTGTTTTGTGTGTTTGCGGTGGAGAGGTTTGCTCTCAGCAGCACACATCCTGTCGCTGTGTGTTGCTGTGTTTTTGTTCAGATGACAGATATGACAAATATCTTTATGTTAAGCACAGCAGGGGGAGGATCTGTTGGACTAACACACAGTCCTCCTCTCTCCTCTACGTGCTTTGCTTTTCTTTGTCTTTTTTCATAATCTCTGCTTTTTTATTCCTCTGCTCTTCTTCCTCTCTCCCCTTTTTTCTCCTTTTGTATTTCTCTCCTTTCTCTCTTCCTTTTAAAAGAATCTCTTATTCCTCTTTCCTGATTTTTCTGAATCGCCGCCTCCTCGGTTTCTTCTTTTTCTCATTCCCCACATCCATTTATTTGACTTCATGTGTTGTCGTCTTCCTCTTCACCTCTTTTGTGCTGCCTCCTCTTCTATTTCACACCTTTCTTCTTCTCTGATTCCTAATTCTGTGAGTCTCACTATATTTCTTCTCATTTTTTTCCTGTCACCTTTTCTTTATTTTGTCTCCTTCCCTCTCTCTTCTACCTATTTTCCTCCTCCTCCTCTCCATCCCTCTCCTTGTCCCTTTTTCTTAACCCACCATCTGTCCATTCCTCTTGTTTATCTTCTCTCTGCCTCTCCTCTCCTCAGTCTTCACCTCCCCTGCTCTCCATCCCCTTGTTTGCCGGCGTTCGTCTTATCGTCACGCTCCTCTTCCCTTTCATTCCTCTCCCTCTCCTCCCACCCATCTGTCTCCTCTCCTTTCTTTACCCACCTTCTTCACATCCTTTCATTCCCTCTTCTCCACCTTGTCTCCACCTGCCCCTCGTCTTCCCCTGCTTCCTTTCCTCAGTCTTCTTTCCTCTTCCATCAGCACTCCTTCTCCTGTGTCTCCTCTGTCTAACTTTACCCTCTCCCTCCTTTCATCTCCTCCTCTCCACCTCATCACCAATCTATCCCCCTTTTCTCTGATCCTCTTACTCCCCCGTTTCTTCTCCCACCTTCTCCCCCTGTCCTTACATATTCTTCTTTTTTTTTTCTCGCTGAAATGTCAGTGCTGTTGAGACATGTCTGTTAGTTTGGCATTCCTTTAGCATTTCTCATTCTGACAGTTTGGAAAGTCAGGTCATAGATTACAGGGACAAGCTGCTGGCTGTTTATCTGTGTGTGTGTGTGTGTGTGTGAGTGTGTGGGACAGAGAGAGAGACAGCTGCCTGATGTTGTGTGTCTGATGCAGCTCAGTGTAAAGGAAAGAAGAGGAAGACCTATAGAGCAGAGAGTGAGTCATTTCTGGCCCCTTCTTTACCCTCTGCTGTTCCTTTGTGAGCTTTAGGCCAACGGCCAATGACTTATCCTGCTCTTTGTGTGTGAGTGAGTGTGTGTGTGTTTAAGATTATCTGCCCTGTGTACACTCAGGGAAGAAAAAGCAAGTTGTCAGTGAAAGTTTGGTTCAAGGACAAAGGTCTTATAACAGACAGTCTCTGCTTTCTTCCACCTCCTCGCTCTGAGGCTGTAAACTCACATCAGCCTGTTCGAGCTCTTCAGCTGGATTCAGTCCGTTTGAATGGAGCAGACTTATGGACGTTTGTCAGCAGCAGCTGGTCTGAGTGAAGCTGAACTGAGAGACTGTCGTACTGTCTCTCAGTTTAGAGTTTAGAAAGGAGCCAGAACAGCTTCACTGCTGCTCACCACTGATTCTCCCACTCTCTCTGGACTCTACCGGAGAGATGAACACCAACATATTCCCTCATATGATGTGTGATGATGGCGGTAGAGAGCACCTGTCAAACACGTCTCCCACAGGTGTTCACCACAGCATCTGCTTCCTATTCATCAGAGCAGTGACTCCCTGTCTAAGGTTTTTCCTTTACTTGGTCACCTGTCTGTCGGGGGTGTGTCCTCCAGATGAGAGCGTACTGAACGTCATTATAGTGACAGTAATAAGTGCAGGTAAGGTTGGTCACAGTCCTTAAGGTTAGAGGTCATGGCTCCATTGTTTTCCATTTCCAGCTTTACTGCTTTAATATCACTAACAGGTGTTTTAACTTTCCTTCTCTTATGAGATGAGAGCAGAGTGAGTCTGATGTAAACAGCTGTGCTCTCTGCTCCGAGCCCCGGCACACTGGATTATTAAAGCACAGACTCTGGAATCTTCTTCCTGTGTCTCATGTTAGAAACAGTAGTCTGCATTAATATCCCTCAACTAATGATCACCAGCAGCAATGCAAATCTTCATAATTAGCTACTTTGTTGATTTGCTATTTCTTGTTTGTTTGTTTAGTCCCCAGGGTTCGCTATTATTCTGTTTATTATGTGGTTTGTTTGCAGGGCTGGAGACGAGGAGAGGGAGAGCAGGGCAAAGGGGGAGAGTGGGGGGGGGACTGTGGACATGATGTTTAATTAGTGTTTTTTTTTTAATATAGGAATTTCAATATTTCTATTATGTGTGTGTGTCTCAGCCATGTGCTCTGATACACACAATTAAGAAAAGCTGATATTTACTTTTCCTCGCTGTTGATGTTTTTTCTGAAAAAAAGAAAAAAGAAGATGAAGATGTTGGAGAGTTTGAGTTTAATAATGTGAGTCTCATATGCAGCTGATACTGAGCTGTGAAATTTAACCACTGCAATGAAATGCTGAATTCAGAAAACTAAATTCAAGATGAGAAAATCCTGAGAGGTCCGAGTCCAGTTTTATTGTCTGATCTGAACAACCTGAGCAACTTCAAATCAGCTCGCTCGAGTTTTGTGTGGTTTATTAAACTGACGTCTTTTCTTTGTGTGTTCGAAATGATAAGTGAGTGAACATATTCTCGTCTTTGTGCTGCTGCAGCCGTGATGTTTATCTGTCAGCTCTCACTTCAGACTCAGAAATGTTGTTGGGTTCTTATCAGGGACGTCTGCAGATATGAGCAGGTCACAGTGAGAGGAAGGTCCTCGAAAGGCTGCAATTAAAGGCTGCTTTTATCTGCAATTTAGAATGAAAGCTGACAGACTTTCATGTTCCCATGCTGCTGTATGTGTATGTATGCAGTGTGCAGGCTGTTTATTAACGATGGTGTTAAACTGCAGACTCACAGGTTTAAGTAATCAGGTTTTTGTCTGTAAAGAGCTTCAGGTTGTAAAAAGCTTTTTCTCTCCATCTCATTTTTGTTCTGTAGCTCTGCAGCATCATTGTTTTCTGCCTTTTTCTTTCACTCAGAGTTTTGAGTTACGGACCTTTGAACAAACCATCATTAGTCTCACACTCACTCAGCTCTGTCTCCACACCTCCTCCCTCTCTCTCTCTCTGAGGCTGGAGAACAGTGAGTTTATACCTCCTCTTGCTGTGGTTGTGTCAGACCGACAGTGTGTGGTTCAGCTCTTTTATTCTGGCAGTTTTGAACGTGCAGAAGGCGGCCATTTTGACTCTTTCAGAGGCGTTCAGTTCCATTAGAGAGGATTAAGTTCCAGGTAAACCAGTAGCTGATCCCGTGCATCTGTCTCTACATTCATAGGAGAATGTCAAAATCCTCCGCAGCTCACAGAGAATGTGAAATCAGAGACAAACAGAGTTTGATGGAGTCTCATCTGTGTTCTGTCCTCGAGAATCACACCTCATTATGTACAAACTGCTTCCCTGTGGTCCCAATTTCAAAATATCAAAAACACATCAATAACATGCTGCGAGGTAGTATCTGTGGCTTTGTTCATTTCTTACTCTCTGTCTCCTCTTTGTGTGTAATTTATCATCTGTCTTTGTCTCTGCTGCTCTGCCTCTCTCTGTCGGAGGTCTACCTGTGGTGGATTCCCAGCAGGCTCGGCCAGGTCTTTATGAATCATTAGTGCTGCATTGGGGTCGTCTCTTGTGCTGCCTGCTCCACACCCACATACTCCCCAGAGCACCACACACACACACACACACACACACACACACTCTGTGGCCACCACAGACACTGACAGTTACTTTGAACATGTTGCATATTAATGACGTGAAGCACAAAGTAAAATCTGGTGTTTTACCTTGAAACATTTGAACCCCCTCGTCTGATAAAACTCTAATCAGGTGTCTTATTTTGTTTGAGCTTTTGTCAGTAAATCATCAGTGTGAAATATTTTAACAGAAAAACAAAACAACTGAAATCTTTTCCTGCCTTTTCTTAACAAAGGAGGAAAAAGCTGAGATCAGCTTCAACTCCCAGAAGATACAAAGAAATAAACAAATGCAGCTCAGGTGGTAATTAACTCCAACTCACTACCTAATGACCTTTCAACAACAAGCTAGAGAAGACCATTATTATTACTGTTATTAATGTGAGAACATGCAGTGGCTGACTTGTCTTTATGAATCTTATTTTTCTGATAATATTTACTCCGTCTGTTTGTTGAACTCTTGGTAGTTTCTCTTTGTTTTATTGTTCTACATAATTTAATCTGATCACTCGCTCCATAATAGGCAATAAGCACGTTCATTGTGTCTGTATCCTGAGTGTCCTTCACAGCACGTTACACACACCAACACACACTCACACTTATATAAGAGCCATTAACAGGGTGTTAATCAGAGAAACACGTCACTGAGCAAAGGAAGAATCTCTGTTAAAACAGGAAGTGGAGTATTAACCCTGTAGTGTATTATCAAAATGACAAATATTGTCACTACTAAAAAGATTTTTCTTTGGCTCATAATGAGCCTGTGATGCAGAAGAGGAGAGTGTGTTTTTATGAAGTGCTCACATGGAGATTTCCCCCGTATCCCTCTGGCTCTGGCTTTGTTTAATTTCAGGGTTAATGTGGTTTCAAAAAGCAGTGAGTCATCTGCAGTTACTGTGACCAACAAAACCTTTGGTATCAACACTTGACCAATTCCAGATATCACGAACATGCTGTGAGGCGCCGCAGCTGTAGTTGTGATGTAGTTGTGTCTCAGTGCGTGTGTGTGCTCAGGTTTACTCGTGTGAACATGTGTGTAAAAAACAACACAGAGGCAAAGATTATTTCAAGACTAAACCTTCTGGGATCTGAGATTTTCTCCGGCGTGCTGAGCATGTAAAGATGAAATTTAGCACAGCTGAAGAACGCTCCGAGCAGCTCGCTGAGGCCAGCGACACGAGAGAGGGAAAGAAAACAGAACATAAAAGAAGAGGAGAGAGGCAGTAAAGCAAAGACAAGAGGAGAGGGACAGACAGATAATTGGAGACGGACACAGAGAGACAGAGACAGGCAGTCGGATAAACAGTGGGAGAAGATGAATGTGTTCCACAGCTCGTTTATGTCTTCAGGGAGCCATGAATCTCCTCATCCAGCTGTTGCATATTTTCTATGCTCCATTTGCAGTGGGTGGACGTCAGCTGAGAACCTGCTGAGCAGCCTCTCCAGTATTCCCTCTCACCTAAAATGACATCTGGGTTTGGAGAGTGGATGACCGGTGGGAGGGAGCGAGGGAGGCTCTGAGCGCTGGTTCGACTTCACAGCTTTAATGTCAGCGACTTTGTTGGGAGGTTTAGATAGCGGACGTTTGCTGCTTCATAGAATCAGTGAGCAGACAGAGCAGGAGTGTTTAGTTCAGGGACAGCGGCTGGTGGTGTGTTAACATCTGTGAGGATCAAACCTCTGACCTTTCAGTCACTGATCATAAGACGGGACAACAAACGCAGCTAATTTAAAACAGACCTGTTTGACCGTAGGATCCAAACCTGTGAGGGTCCTGGGTCGGGTCTCGGATTCTAGAGTTCAGGTGGAACGATGAGGAAACTGTAGTTTAAAAAAAAATGTAATCAATATGTTTCACTCACTTTTTATTGAAGAACTGTCAGCGAATAAAAAAGGACACAAACTCAGGAACTTCTGTTTTCCTCCTTTTCAGTCCATGCACTCGAATGCTGATGCATTTACCTCGTTACCATGGTTACAAAGTGATTTACAGAGATTAATACTTTGCATTTAAGATTGCTTCTTTGGCTTAAATCCCACAGTACTTTAGTGTTTTAGCTTTTGCGTTTAAAATCTATTTGTTGGCTATAAAAGTTTCTACGAGAGTTTTGATCTGTGTTCTGATGTGAGAGACAATGATCAGGACAAAGTAAAAACACATAGAATAACAGAGGGTTGGCTCTCTCTCTCTCTCCTCTCTCTCTCTCTCTCTCTCTCTCTCTCTGTGTGTGTGTGTGTGTGTTTTAAAGACAATCTCTAACCTCAGTCGTCCATCAAAGCTTCATTTTCTCGCCCGTGTCTGTCGTCGTCTCTCAGAGTGAAATGAAGTGAAAGCATCTTGGATCTTAACCAGTGTTGCCCTGCAGCATCAACACACTCACACCTGTGTGAAACACACGCTCTGAGGTTTCAGTGGGAACAGGATGTTAAAAGGTCAGAGGTCATTGTCACAGGAGCATCTCCATATTGTGTTGGATTCACAGATGAAGTGCGTTGTTGAGCCAGGGGTTTGTTAGTGTTGTTATTAACGAGAGGAGCTGCTGCTGGAACACTCAGCTCACAGAGAGGTGTAATCAGACTCCCACTGTTCAGAACAGGAAATATAAGAAGACTGCAGGTTATTACAGCTTCCTCATTGAGGCGGGGGGGCGAGACGTGCTGTTGGATTCAACCACAGAGGGAGTTTCTCCTTTAACCTTTTAAAATCCACCGCCCCACCCACAGGGAGTATTCACACTCAGAGAGTCCACACACAGACCTGACCTTCTCTGTGCTGAGCAAATAATCTCAGGTGAACTGATTTGGATGAATCTGTCCTTCACCATGAGAGAGGCTGTTCACTAAACATCTCTCATCAGAGACCTTTAAATTACAAACCAGTGAATCCTGTGTGTAGCTGCTCCGTGTGAAGATGCATCATCTGTTTGACTCAAACACGATGCAGACAATGATGGTTAACTATCAAACACAGACTCAACTCGTCTGCACAGCTTCATTCACAGGATGAGGTGAAACACTGTGTCAGAGAGAGAGAGAGAGAACAAAAGAAGAGAAGGAGAGAAATACAACTAATTGATTTGTGGAAGTTCTGTTCAAACATCAGAGTCACACAACAGTAAACACAAAGAACAGGATGAGTGTTATTTTATTTAATGTCAGTCACAGGTTGAATTTGTGCAAAGTGGAGAGAAAAGCGAGTGGAAATATGCAGAAAAACAGGAACATAAAAACTGCCCCAAACCATGGTGACTAATGGAGACACATTTCAACACTTAATCAGATTTACATACATTCTTTTCATGGGGTTCAGTGCTGGGAAAGATCATTGACCTCTGACAAACAATCACAGCCAGAAACATGTAAAGCCTGACGTGTTCTGTCACCGTGAACCTACCTGGTGGCTTCACACAGTCAGAAACACACTGAGAGTACGAGCTCAAAACACAGCTGTGAAGAGATGAGTACAGAGTGAGACGTAAAGGACTGAAATAGAAAGGGACAGCTTTGAGCTACAAGCAACGCAGAGACAGACAGATGCATGCTGGGACGGAGCGAGAGAAGGAGAATGATGTACACTGAGCGATGGAGAGAGAGGGAGCGCTGAAAGGTTCGAGGTTATTATATGTGAGGTCTCCCCCCATGGAGAGGAGAAAATTCTCCTCAGCACCAAACATTCATCTTACACAGGGTCCACACACACACACACACACACACACACACACACACACCAGGAACAGACCTCAGCACCTCAGGTGGGGAGAGGGGAAGATATTAAAACTGGGTGTTTCCCTGCAGACTGGATGGGGGGGGGTCTCTGTTGTAGTTCTCTAAACTCTCTCATCCAAAGCTTCACATTAAATCACACTCTGGAACCCAGTTTAATGAAAGCTGAACGGCCCTCTTGACTCACACCGGCTGAACATTAAATTTTTAGCCGTGTTTTCCCCTCAAACCTTCATGTAAAATGGAAGGATTTGAGCTTTCATTTGGGGGAAGGATAGGTGCAGAAATTCAGCCGGCCAGATGAAGAGCTAACCCTCCTCCTGAGACCAGGGCCTGTGAATACGATCAGTGTTTTACTGTTGGTTGAAACAGCTCCAGGACTCCACCATGACAGCGTGAAGAAGATTTTCAGTTCAGATTCTTCACTTCTGTTGTTTAAAATTGGGTTTGAACAGAAACAGAGAAACAGGTTCACTCCCTGTCTCCCTCTCTGATGTGTGTGTGTGTGTGTGTGTGTGTGTGTGTGCATACTGGCCACATATCAATCTGTATGTGTATTTTCCTGGTTGAGCTACACTCTGTTTGCACTTTGAAGGTCTCAATGGGCCTCATGTAAGAATATTCTAATATTCCTCAGTATTAATCTACGTCAATCACTGTGTAACCATGGTAACGTGGTATGTGTGTGGACTTACTCTGATCAATCAGAACGTGAAAAGGAGTAAAACAGAAGCTCCTGATATTCTTATCAAGCATTCCATCCTCTGAGGCTTAATGAACGTCACCTGTTCACGAGGAGGAGAATAAATGGCAGCGATAGTTCACCTGTTCCACTGTGTTTGTGAACAAGTTTCAGTCACAAAAATGGCACCAATGAGTGGAAATGATCACAAGACAAAGCTTTGGTTTTTAATAATCATCATAAAGAAAGTGCCAAAGAGATGTGTCATTACTGGAGGCTGAGCCAAGGAATGAGGAATCTCAGCGAGGGGACGTGACACTGCTGCTCCGGCGCAGCATTATGCTAATATTAATCAAACAGGAGAATTTAATTAACTGAAAAACCAAAGTCAAATGAGTTTAATGTTGGAGCAACACCAGCAAATGTTTTAATGTTTAGTCACTGAGGAAATGACTGTGACCTACGATAGAAAACAAATTCAGATGTAGGTCACACACGTCTTCTCTTAACATCTGAGTTTGGTTCTGTTGAGGGACTGACTGCTCTCTCTCAGATATGGTTTCATTTACATATTTTCATTTCTTTTATTAAGCCCAAATATCTTTATTTTTAGACTAAAAAAACTCTTTACTCTGAGCAGAATCAGCTCTCTGTTATTTAAGATGGAAGAACTCCGTTTTTAAAATCTAAACACACATTTACAAGTAAATTCAACACCTGACTTAACTACGTCAGTTACTTTCAACTGGTTCATATTGTTATGAATTAAAATGCTTCATATTTCATTAACTCATCACATATTTCCTCCGTGTTCGATCAGCAGTAAGCAGATAATTGTGCAGTAGAAGGATAAAGTTGTATATAACAGGAATGTTACTTTATTTCTCTCTTCCTACCTGAGTGATCACCTTCATCTAATGATAAACTGTTTTTATCCTGATGGAAAAAAGAACCTCCCAGGTCTCTGATGCCTATCAAACAGTATGACTGTTCATTACAGTCTGATTAATGTCAAGTTGATGTGATTCGTGTGCAGCAGTCGTCCATGTCGCCACATATCGATCACGCTGAGCACTTATAGGAGACTGTGGAGCTGTTCCCCGCACCTTTAAATCAAACATGACGGTTTTTCCTTTTTCCACCTGAGAGTCTGAGCAGAGCTTGTGTTAGTGAACAGGTGGAAGTTTGAACCTTTATATCTCTGCAGACAGTGGCTAATTGTTGCAGCCAGTCGTGTTTCTTACAAAGATCAGGGTCGAAAGCTTCCCCGTGTTTACAGAGAACAGGTGGTGTGTGCACGTGTAGACGCATGAACACACACTGTCAGAGAGAGAAGATGCAGGTTCACTAATCTGCACAAAGTACTCAGTGAACACAGGGAGGAACACAGGGAGGAACACAGGGAGGACGGTATGGTGGCCCTTTGGTGCAGAACACAAAACCTAAATATATCTCCATGAAGAGGATTTTATTTTACATCATTTTACAGGGAAACTTGAGGTAAAAAGTGAATTTACTGTTACTGCTTTTATTTCTTGCTGTGGTTCTGTCGTCCAACATTTCCAACAAATTGAGTTTTCTGAAATGATGATGCTGTTGTTCTGAAATCCTTTCGTTCATATTTTGGTGAAATGTCGCTGTGTTTTGCCCCTCAGGGCCACCATAAACAACAGACTCAGAGCAGAGACAGAGAGAGAAACACTTTGCTTTGAATGACTGAAACCACCACAGACTCGTTCCTTTGTCTTTTTGTTTCCAGCTGTATCACAGAGAGTAAAGCTGCTCACTGTCCGGACCTGTGACGGAGAGTTTACTCCCCCTGTGGTGTGACAGCTCGTCCACATGTTGTCTTCTCTTATCTCAGCAGGAAGGGAAACAAAGACAAACATCATCACTCCGTCATGATATTTGCGTCGCTTCTGATCTGACGCATCGATAATTTGTGATAAATCAGACACAGGGAGAAAAGTAACTCAGCAAATCAGAGACATGATGGGAGGTGAAATTGATTTAATAAAAAGTGTAGATTAAATCTAAGAGTGACAGAGAGCCATTGGAGGGAGACGAGAATTATGTAACATGATCATGGTCTTTGTTACAGTCAAAGCCTGAGAGCAGCACTGAGCTACACTACGAGACCTGAGACGACAAACACCAACATTTTCATATCTGACTTTCACCTGCGTGATAAAGTTTTGTGTTTAGTTTTAAAAGTTCAGGGGAGGTTTCGGTTCCTTCACCACATATGTTCATGTAACTACATCATTTGGCAGCAGAAAGAAGCAATTCTCCACCAACAACAACAAAAAGAAAAGCAGGAGGTTTCCCACCAGCTGCCATCTCCACAGGTGCTCTAAGCAGCCACCCACAGATGAATAACACCCGACACTTCGTCCACACAAAACAACCGATTAGTCGTCGACTCGAGCGCTCGGACAGGAGGAATGCCAGCCGGCCGCTGTGATTGGTCTGTTCGCCGCTGTGTCGCTCAGATTGCAGCCGACTGATGACAGACTTACCTGGAGGCGGGGGGGTGGGGGGGCATACCAAAGGCACGACACAATACACGACCTGCTGACCTTGTGTGTGTGAGAGAGAGCTTTGTGTGAGTGTGAGGTCTAATGTCCTGTGGTCAGGGTTTAGACCTGAGGTGAAGGGTCACAGACCGACTCAGTCAGTGTTTGAATATTTCTGATCTGACGCAGGATTCCTGCAGCGCAGCAACAAGTCGGAGAAAATCTAAACAGAAACTCTTTAACTTTGAGGAGTTGTCAGACTCTGTGAAGATGAGGGAGGGTTTATGTTGTACTTCTCTACTGAGACAAACTATTTACAGACTTGGATGATATTAAATGACTGCTCATATTTAATGTTTGGTGTGTTGATGTCTTCGTGTCTTGGTTAAAGGTCAGTTTTATCCATATGAACACTGAAGCAGTTGTTGTCCCAGCAGCTGTGAAGAGACAGTGATTTAAATCCAGTCTTTGCTCTGTGTAAAATTAGATTCCAGCTCATATGAGGCTTCAGCAGTCTGAGATCTTCAGTCTTCAGTCCCTCAGTGTGCTTCAGCACTGGTTCTCAGCAGAGTCATGGAGGAGGAAAGTGAGGTTAAGAAGGAAATTTGCACTAAAACGAGTTTAACTCAGTTAGTCTCAGTGGTTCTGCAGTGGTTCTGTGTGGACATGAGGCTGATCCAGAGCGTGAGCTGCATGCATTACAGCAGCTGTAAGTCTGTGTGAGCTGGTTCTATTGTTTCCTTATTTCATTTCATTTTATTATAGTTTCTCCATCGACTCCTGCTGTTATAGAACAGCTGGAAATCATAACTGCAGCAGCAGTGGAACAGAGAGCAGGAGCTTCTGACTGTAACAAACACAGTGTGTGTGTGTGTGTGTCTGTGTGTGTGTGTGTGTGTGGAGGGGGGGTCCAGACATTTCATGAGTATTAATGGCAGCAAGAAAAAACACAGAATAAACTTCCACTGTTTTCCTTTGACTCACACAGTTCTCCTTAATTAGTGTTACTGTGCCAAAAGTTGGTTGAAAACAAAGTGCAGTGTTGTAGTTTGTTTAAAGATGAAGAATGTGAAGAGGTTTAACTTCAGTGGGCGAGCGCTGACCCTCGCAGGACAAAAAAACCATATGAAGCCCTTTGGATCGTGACCCGTCCCTCTCTGCTCGACCTCTGACCCCTGAAGCCTTCACCCTGAGGTCAGGAGAAAGCCGCTCATGTGTTGGAGATTGGCGGGGTCAGGTGGAGGGCGAGACGACGCCTGAGAAGGTAGATGTTATCTGACGGAGGAAGGCCACCCAAAAAAAAGACACTTTTCTTCTGTTTGAGAGGATTTTCCCTCAGAGTACAGGTGGGATTCTGTTTCTAAAGCTTCGCACCAACTCGTCTTAAAAAGGTCGTTCTGTTGAGCAGTGTCATTCCTGCACAGCAGACACAGGGAGGAGGTCAGGGTGGAGGCTGGGTGTTTCATGCTCCAAGTCACTGTGAACGTTTCCTGCATTTAACCAGACCAGGATCTGACCCTGAGCCTGAACCAGGAGCTGTGAACAGAACCAGAGAACTGGCTGTGTGTGGGACAGTACTGCTCTGACACTGAAAGCCTCCTGATCATTACTGCAGCAGCAGTAATCAGTGCTTTATCCCACATGTAAATAATTAACATTTTAACCTGTTAACACACACACACACACACAGTAACAGCACAGTGTTACACAGCCTCAGTTATCCTGATTCCACAGTTTAACCCTGACACAGAGATGTTTTATTCAGCTGCTGTATTTGATGTTGATTGACGGGTCAGATAAAATGGTCTGGATCTATTAGTGGTACCTGAACACTCAGCAAAGAACTGTCGCCATGGTGATTTCATAAGTAAATACCATAAAGCGTTGGACTTTTGCTCTCGGCCTTCTGAGCCTCCTGCTCTCAGACTTTATGATCAGTAAGTGGCAGCTCTCTGCTCCTCATTAAACACTGGATGAGATGTTGAGAACCAGCAGACGTTTCTCTCTGAACTCTTCCTGCTGTGGCATCAGGTAACGCTGCACTCCTCTCTCCACTGTGGCCTGCATTTGACTTATTTTCATTCTATTTGAGTGCGTCTGTATTGTTGCCAGTTTGATACAGTCAGAATACATTATGACAGCCACAGTGATTCAGTACTTCAGTATTTGAAGTATGTGTTTATCCTGATAAAATTACCCTGTATAGAAATATCATGTGGAGGAGACGGGGCTGATATAAACAGGTGTCTGTTTTCAGTTTCACAGTAAAACGATCTGCACTCTTTTACAGTTTATTACGTCGTGATGAGCAGAAATGTTACGTCAGACCAGTTTGAACTGTGACTGCAGCTCTTTACGTCATCTTGTTGCTCGCTCTTCTTCCTCAGCAGTTTAACGGCTCTGTTTATGTCTGTGGAGCAGCAGGGGATGAAAACACATGTTCCTTCTCATTTTATTTTGCAGAGTTTTGAAAATTACTGCTGCATCTAGCTGGATACTTGACTTTTTGGGGGGTAGATAAATAAATAAAACTGACTGTGGAGCGCAGCAGCTTGTTTCTTCTTCAGTGAGTAACACTGCTAACTTTTTTACCCTTTCGTGCCTTTCTTATATTTTATTTTTTATTTTTCTGTTTGTTGTTGATTCTTGTTTCTTGCTGCTGTAACATCTAAATTTCTCTTACTCTTACTGCTGGCTTGACAAATCTACACTTGTTGCACTGTGTGTTTGTTGTGTGGTTTCAGGGCAGCAGGTTACATCAGCAGTCACTGGCAGAGATGAGCTCATGGGCTCAGCTGAGGAAAAACAAATGCAAAGTAAATGACATTATGAGAAGCTAAACCAGAAACCAGATGCATCAGCAGCGTCGAGCTTTCTGTCGAGGGAAGGCTCCATTAATTGAGCTGCGATTTGCTCTCAGCTTCGGCCAATTGTCACGCCGTTAGAATCGATGCAGAGACATCGTATGAATTGTTACCCCCTGTGGTGCGGGGTAAAACCAGGGAGCTGTTGCTTGGGAAATCTCTCTGTGAAGGAAATATGTGGCCTTCTCAGCAGTGGGAGGGTCAGTGGCACTCAGGGAATCCTTTATGGGAGCAGCGTGGTTCCTGTTCCTGACTCTGATCTGGACTTATCCCCTGAATCTGTATCATGGGGTTTAAACATCGTCACACTCTCACATTGCACACTCCATACCCTGACATTTGGCAGTGTATGGCAGACACACAGGATCCGTCTGACTGCAGGTGTACGGTAAAACTGAACCTGTGAACTGTGTTTTCAGGACTACGTCACCCGTCTGCCAGCCTCCTTTTAATGTGTATGAGTGTTGCAAATGCAGGTGTGACTTGCAGGTCATGTTTGATGTGAAAAATCAAATGTGTGATAAAAGAGCAGGAAAGGCAATTGGGGACGCTGAGATTTCCCTCTGCTCCAAACGCTGTTTAAGCAGGGTCGCCAGAGGAAAGGGGCCTTTCTGTTAGTGAAGACTGTCATATCAAAAGACATGCTCAGTCCCTTTCTGCCTTACTCTGAGATCAAAACACACACACACACACAGGCACATAAACACTTCTCAAAGAAATCCGGACTTTGGTTCTCGTTCTGCACTCCCTCCGTGTCCTCTGTTAAACTCATCATCCGAGCCGCCCTGCGAGAAAAGAAATGATAAGGAGCTCTGTTTTTACTGAATGCAAATCAATTTCCAGATATTTTATGCCTCGGCTGCTTTTACGGTTGACCCGGGGGTTGGAGTGAACTGCAGGGGAGAGGCCATTTTGGAGAATTCAATCTGCTTCTCCGTCACTGTGGTCATTCAGTGTGTCAGCAGAAACACCCCGGGGACTCTGCGTCTGTCTCTCGACTCCTTTACGACCAGCGCTCTGTTTCTCTGCCTCTCTCTGTCTCTACACCTTCATTGTTCCAAGCTCGTCGTCTTTTCTCAACACTGTCTTTTCTTTTCAATCTCACCAGATCTGATTCTCTCTTTCTCTCTCTCCACCGTCACTGTACTGTGAACCACACTGTGGGTACACTGTAGGATTGTTGGGCATAATGTGAAGAGTGTGGGTGAGTGCAGCACCTGTTTTCTACCTTAGGAAACAAACTGTGGAGGCAAAGATCATCCAGTGTGATTCTGACTGTAGACTGTTGTCATAGGCATCACTGCAAATCAAGAAACCTTTAGTCTCACTTAACCTTGCAGGTGCAGAGCTTTGTGTTACTGTGCAGTCTCTGCTGCGTGGCTTTGCAGCAAAAAGTCTGTGTGTGTGTTTGTGTGTGTGAGAGAGAGATGAGGGCTTTACATCTTTCTCCCCATCTGCTTCATGGCAGTAAACAATCCCACAGACCCACAGAGACGAGGAGACAAAGGGAGGTTTCTGCCTCCACTCCAGTTTGTGTAAAAACTTCAGGTGTGTGTCTGTGTGTGTGCACTCAGCTCCCTCACTCAGGACATTTGTCATGTTGGGACTGTTAGAGGTTAAGACTTGCTTTTACAGAGTGGGCTAATTGTTAAGGTGTCTTAACAGCACAAAGCTAAGAAATGATCTTAGACCTTTAGGGTTAAAGGTCAGAGTGAGGGCTGGGCTTAGACATTCATTTGTATGAAGTAGAACAATGACTGGATGATACAATGCACAGTAACACACCTTTCCTGTCTGATATATAAACCTCTTCATTCTTTGTTATTGGACATAAATCACTTGGTTTCCTGTGGGAGTGTTTGTGTTTGAAATCAGATTCTTGTCAGGGAGAGAATTAAACAAAAAGAGACTGACACCAGTGAAACAAGAGCTCATAAAATCAGAGTGAATAGCTCTGTGTTTTCTCACCGGGGCCGGGCCGAGAGTTTAGGAAGAAAGCAAATGAAACAAAAACAGAAATGGAGGAAGGAACCTGCTCCGTTAATATGAACTCAACTGGATGGAGAGTAAATGAGTGTTAGATCTTTAAGGCAGTCTGTGCTCTTATCGAAACTGCAGCAGGATCACACTACAGGACAACAGACTGCACTGACTGCAGGTTAATAAAGAAAGTGTGTGTTGCATTGTGGGAAGGAGCAGGAGGAAGAGACCAATGGAATAAAATGCGATAGAGGTGCACTGTGTTGATTATTCTAATCCAACATGAATGCTAATGGGAGGACGATAAGACATGCAGAGATCAGTGTGAAAACCCAGCAGACTGCAGGAGGATTAGTCCACAAAGGATGTTGGATCGTTTCAATAGTCAGACTCAGAGGTTTGGTCGGGTTCCATCCATGTCTGAAAATCTAAACCTGAACATTTGCAGCTGACAGTTCGGCCAGAGAGGAATGGTTTAATGGCTGCAGTGTACATTGCATTGCATCATGGGAAAAGGAGCGAGAGGTGAGAGCAGAGGCGTGTCATGATCGGACTCCAGCGTGAATATAAATGGATGGAGAAAGGATTAGTATTATAGATATCTTTCAGACCCTCTGGAACGTGAGGCTGAGGATTATTAGACATGACAACATGTTTCATTATAAACACGTCTGTGTCCTAGTTTGGCTCTCGGACAGAGAGGACTGTCACAGAAATGAAAGAAAGTCAGAGGGACCTCTGCAGAAGATTTAACTGCACATTATATTGTGAGAATCCTGAGAGAAAGAGATAGAGGGACCATGTGTTGATTAGCTTACTCCAAAGAAGTGCCAATTGATGGACAATGGATTGGGATTAGACTTTCAGATCCTTCCAGAAAGCCCTCTGAAACTCTTCCTGCCCCTTCATCTCTCTTCTCTTTCATCTGGTCTGGAGGAGATTAGTCCAAACGCCAGCATATAATGTTGATTAGCGTCAACTCACATCCTTTGCGCTGGAGTGAATCTGCAGCAGTGCCAGGGTAAGGCATGTGGATGGATTAGCTAATTTATTTTGATTTTTGAAATTTGCTTTCATAACACACGTCAGAAGTCATGCTAATGAAACTGGCTGAATGGGACTGAACTGAGCTGAACTTTTAGCTGTTAAACAAGTCCAACATCTACATCCTGCATCAGAAGCAGACAGAGATTTTCATTCTTTTCCTTCTCTCCGTCAGACTCTTCTTACACTCAGTGGCTGTTAGATGATTGTTTGCGTTGCCTGAGGGTTGAAAATCCATTTAGAATTTCCTCCCAGAAAAGAGGCAACTTAAATCCTGCAGTTGACATCAGAGAGCTAAGAAGCGTCGATCCACTCGGCAACTTCACCTCGGTAAAGTCCGACAGGAGGAGAGACACGAGCAGTCAGACGATCAGACAGGAAGTAAACAAATCAACAGTTTGATCAGGTGATCTAAAACTCAGTGTACGGACACGGGAGCGCTGTGTTTGGAGGTCGGCACTGACGTTTCCTGTTTTGTTTGTAACCTACATGTTCTTGTAATAATTAGTCATCGTAATCATTCCAGGTTTCAGCGTAATAATAATAATAGTAACACCTCAGCAGCAGACTTAGTTTAATGTATATGAAGCATCTTCACTGTAATTTGCTCATTTCCATTTCGCTCCAGTGTTGTTTTAATTTATTGGTATTGTAGAAAACAGGTTGAGAAATAAAAGCAGTGAAAGAATAAAACTAATCAATATACAAATGCATGCAGGTTTAATTAAAACAGGACGCTCTCTCACCTCATTACAGCTAAGTGGTTGGTAAATCATTTGAATTCACTCAGTTAAAGTCGGAGTGACTCAGTGAATCATGTGATTCTTCACTGAGGGAAAATCTCTCGGTTTAATCTCCTCCAGGTAGGAGACCCTGCAGGTGGTGGACTCTTCAGCCACTTATCTCATCTCTGCCTCCACTTTGGATAATGTGATCATGACTGAAGTGTCACTGGCCACAGCTGAGCTGGATTTAAAGAGGATGTAGTCAGAATCACAGATGTAATGAGCACAAGGATGATTTCATGATTCATACAGAGACCAGCATCAGAGGCATGACCCTGGATAACACGTGTTAGATGTAATTAATGACTCCGAGCTGTACATCTGAGGAGAACATTCAACTTCATTCAGTCACAAAGAATGAAAAACTGAACTCCCTCTGTGGTGAAAGATGCTTTAAACTGACATCACTATATATCAGCACCAGACTCCACTGACGAGAGCTGCTGGAATACCTCAAACTATGAACAAGCTCAGTGATTGCTCTTGGTTGCATGAGTCTTTAATACATGAATGTTTTTAGCCCAGAGGAGTGATTTTAAAGTGCATCTCACGGACACAAAACCAGAGCTAATCTGCATCTTGAAGTTTGGTATAATGCGTCCAGTGTGTGGTGCAGTAGGTGCTAATGTATCCTGGAGGAGGGTACCGAGGTGTGCTGAGCTCATCTGGTCCACATTTATCTGACTTCACACTCCTCCTCTGGAGACACTAAAGGCTTCCTAAAACATTTTCTTTCACATATGCAGAAGAGACTTTGATGTGGAAAATCCGTGCAGTTTCCCTTTAAATCACACAGTGCTATAGTGTAAATGTGCGTTCCCATATCACAGGAATAATCTGGAGAGATTTTCTGTGCGTCGCCTCCAGGTAGCTGTTGTGAGGGATGTTTCAGGAAACACTGAGATGTTTCTCTTCCTCCTGTCGACAGAATCCACCTCATCCTCCCTGCATCTCTCTCTCTCTCTCCATCTGCCTTCCTCCCTTCCTCTCTCCTCATCAAAAAGTTTACTCCTTCAGTCTTGGAACACACGGCCAGCTCTCGCTGCCAAAAAACCACTTGATTTATGTCCTCCATGTCTCGCTACTCGGGAAAAGAAAGAAAGAATGAGGAAGGGGAAAAAAGAGAGGAAGAGACGGCATCGTCTACATGTGGAGGAGACAGACACATGGTGAGAGAGAATCCCCTGGTTCTCAAATTAGTCCTATTCCATGAATCACACAGACTCTCAATCTCACACTGTAACACTCTCACACACACACACACACACACATAAGGCTGCACTTATGCTAATGCAATTAAACACTCAGGGAAGGAGGGAACGAGCGCCAGTGAGGGCGCTGCTGATGAGCTGAACAGAACATTGCATTACCATTACAGATGGGGGGGGGTGAGAGTGGGGGGGGGTGAGGGGGGGGGACAAAAAGACAGATACAGGCAGAGATGGAGAGAGAGAAAGGAGAGGGAAATAAAAGACAAAGAAATGAATGTTTGAATGTAAAGAGAAAGATTCGTTTATATCCTGATCAATAGGTGTGTTTAAGTGTCGTTCCCTGCAGAGAGTCAGAGGAACTGATGGAACAAGAGGCTGTACAGGTTCACCCGCCCCCCCCCCCCCCCCCACCACCACCACCACCACCCCCCCACCACCAACCACAGCAGAGTCTAAAACTAACCTGAGATGCTGGTGCTTCATGTTGTGGGAAACAGGACCAGAGTCTCCACAACACAACCCCACCTCTGTGTTTACAACTCAACTGCAACAACACACACAGTTTCTGAGAGAAACCAGCAGAGACTCCAGCTTTATGAACCAGCTTCCTGGTTCAGGTTCAGATCTTGGTCTGGTTATTTGGTTATTAACACTGAACCTAAACCACCATCTCTCCCTGAACCTGAGCTTCAGTCTGAACCACAGACTGGACTCTGGATGTGACCTGGTCTCTGGATGTGACTCTGGATGTGACCTGGTCTCTGGATGTGAACCTGGTCTCTGGATGTGAACCTGGATTCACGATGTGACTCTGGATGTGACCTGGTCTCTGGATGTGAACATGGTCTCTGGATGTGACCTGGTCTCTGGATGTGAACCTGGTCTCTGGATGTGACCTGGTCTCTGGATGTGACCTGGTCTCTGGATGTGACTCTGGATGTGACCTGGTCTCTGGATGTGAACCTGGTCTCTGGATGTGAACCTGGATTCACGATGTGACTCTGGATGTGACCTGGTCTCTGGATGTGAACCTGGTCTCTGGATGTGACCTGGTCTCTGGATGTGACCTGGTCTCTGGATGTGAACCTGGTCTCTGGATGTGACCTGGTCTCTGGATGTGAACCTGGTCTCTGGATGTGAACCTGGTCTCTGGATGTGACTCTGGATGTGACCTGGACTCTGGATGTGACCTGGTCTCTGGATGTGAACCTGGTCTCTGGATGTGACCTGGTCTCTGGATGTGAACCTGGTCTCTGGATGTGACCTGGATCTCTGGATGTGAACCTGGTCTCTGGATGTGACTCTGGATGTGACCTGGTCTCTGGATGTGACCTGGTCTCTGGATGTGACCTGGTCTCTGGATGTGACTCTGGATGTGAACCTGGTCTCTGGATGTGACTCTGGATGTGACCTGGTCTCTGGATGTGACCTGGTCTCTGGATGTGAACCTGGTCTCTGGATGTGACTCTGGATGTGACCTGGTCTCTGGATGTGAACCTGGTCTCTGGATGTGAACCTGGTCTCTGGATGTGACCTGGACTCTGGATGTGAACCTGGTCTCTGGATGTGACTCTGGATGTGACCTGGTCTCTGGATGTGACCTGGTCTCTGGATGTGACCTGGTCTCATGGTGTCTCAGTACATGTGCTGCCTGGAGGAGCTTTGTTCTGATGAATTATGAAGCTGATGTAAAAAGCAGATCTCCAGACATCACCTGGACTCATTCAGGGTCGCCGGAGCCCTGTTCAGCTGTAATGTGAACTGTGACTGTCATCACTCTCATCACCACTGATGGATCTCTACAGGGGAATTCGATGATCCGTCTGTGTCATTTGCCCATTTGCGGGAAAAGTATTACATCTGCCATTTTGTGTGGATATTACCTCTCATCAGTGCCTGGAAGAAAAGAAAATGGAGTGCAGGAACTGAGGGGGAGAAGCTGATGTTCCCATTTACTGCTTATGTAATTGGCAGCTCCTTGTGTGAACGAAAAAAACAGTGAAACTGGGTGTTAGAGAAAAAGACCACTGACTGCATAAGAGACAATGCTTTTACAATGGCCCACTCTCAGGTCATTGAAACAGTGGTGCAGCTCTTTGCTGTGGCTTTAGGACGGCTGTCACAGGAGCTGCTGATTGGCTGTCAAAGCCTCCAGCCTTTTGTAAAACTGCTTTAAAGCCACAACTGTGGTTTGAACAAAAACATCTGCAACACATCGGACATTAAAAAAGAATAATGATAGTACTGATGCACTGTCTGTATAGATTATATATGTATATATAGAGTCACCACCATTACTGATTATCCATCAGCTGTTTGTTACCAGCTGACTAACAATCATCTTCATGCAGCCCAGCCTCCTCCCTGTGTGCTCACCACACATCACATATGTTCAGAGATTCACATACATACATCTTACATAGCCCGTCAGCTTCCTCGCCATAGTCACGAAATTTAGTGACATAAAAATGTCAGAAAGACCAGATTCCACAAACAGAAACAACAGTGTGAGGATTAGATTTGAACATCAGTGGAAACAAGTAGAAAAGTGACGTTTATTTGATCTAATCCGGCACCTTTCAGTCTGATGATCAGGCTGCAGCAGGATCAGGTGAATTCTGCTCATATATGAGCGTTAAATGTAAAGACACATTCACCCACACAGTCACTGAGCTTCGAAGGTGATGCAGGATTCAGGTCTGCGAGCACCTGTTATAATAGGGAAACTGTGTTATTTTAAAGGCTGGGGGGGCGTTAGGCTATCTGTCACATTTAAATTGGTAAAACTCTCTCCTCCTCACTGTTCCCTTCTTCCTCATTCCCATATCCTCCTCTCCTCCCTCTGTCCCTCCTCTCTCTCCTCACCGCTGGAATTCATTTCGTTAAAGCCTGAAACATTTGGCTAGCATCCCTCGCTGTAAAAATATTATTTTTTATAGACATGGAAATATGATGGACAGTTAATTCAGAGTGCCCAGATTGCCATTTTAAGGTGATTTCTGTCACATGGCTGAACGTTATTTTTTACTGCCTGCAGAGGTGTCAAGTGTCCGTCACTCAGACGTCGCCACAGTTTTCTTAAAGTAAAGTATCTGTCAGAGAAAAATAACATCAAACTTTCTAAAGACATCACTGCAACGATTTTTAATTGTTGTGAGGAAACTGTCAAATAATAACTATTATAATTATCACAAGTAAAAAACAATCGCACACACACAGATGTAAAGTTAACTACCTTATCTCCAACTAACCTTGTTTGAGAATGCCCTAATCAAACAATGATTGGCAGCACTCCACCATGTATTTACTCTTATTATGATTACAGTCTTTAAGCCTGTAAGCGCTTGATTGAGGTGCAGAAAATTATCACTCCCTCCCCAACTATGATATTATTTCTCGCCCTGAGGGGTTCAGGGTGTGCACAGCAGCTTCTGTCTTCCAAACAATCAATTTCAGCTTTAGTCCAAATTAACTCTAATGAGAATTGTAGGATTAGTTTGAACAAAAATTATTGGTTTTAGAAAATAATGAATACTGTATAATGATGTGCTATTATTCATAACACATGGTGTTACAGGGAAAAGTAAAAGTGACTTTTTTGTTAGTTTGAAGGGCGGACACTGGGTGTATGTTGCCTGAAACAGGAAACGCTGCTGAAAGATTAAATCATGATTTGATTTATATGATATATTAGGATTTATTGTCTTCTCAGTTCATGGATTAATTGTTTAGTTTAGAAAATGTTCATGGTGACATCTGAACGTCTCATTTTGTTTGACCCAGAGTCAATAAATTTACAATCATATGAAATTATATGTTGAACTGTTTGTTTGAAAACATTAATCAATAATCAAATGATCTCTAATGTTAAGAAATGTGATAAAAAACCATATGATGGAAGGTACGCACACACTGACATGCTCATACACAAACTTATTTCAGATAGTTTTAACTTGAATCTTCTGCTTTTATTTTTGTGAGTTTTATCCTGCGCTCTTTGTCTTTCTGCTGCCGCCCCTCAGGAACAATGAATGTGATTAACTGATCACATGTGCATTTCAGACATAAGATCAGTCTTTACTGATCGCAGAGGAAGAATTCATGTGTTCTCTCAGCACAGGAAACCATCTGAAGAGAAAACACAACCAGAATAAGAAATAAATCTCATTTATATCTACAAATGTTTCATGCACTGTGCTCCCAGCTGCTGTCACAGTCTGATGGCACAAAAACATAATTGACCGATTAATTAAACCAAGATGTATTTTCTCATTATTTGTGTGGGCAGGAAAAATAAACAGCAAATAAATGACATGTAAAATAAATGAGTGCACATAAGAGCAGACTGTGGTAATTTGGGATGAAGTGTTTGTGGAAAGCAGCGTACAAATGAAATAAGAGCATTTAGAGTTGAGATAATGCAGGTCAATAATCTCAGACTGGATTTTATGACTGGTTACTGTGTGTGGGGATTATTATGGTTCACTGAGAACAGTGCAGAGAAGAAGCCTCTACGTCGTGACAGCTCGTAACGTGGCCATTTGTCAGTTTATTAGGAACACCTAGCAAAAACCAAAAACAGTCCTGAAACTGGCCACTGATGTAAACGAGTGTAAAAGAGATGGAGGGATTAGCCTTAACGAGACACAAATTCAGGATAGAAAGAGTGAATGAAAGAGGAAGGAATGAGAGAGAGAGAGAGAGGGACGATGAAGGGAGACAGAGGTTGGTACACTGCTGGATTAAACTGGTGAATGTTAAATTTAATTGCGTTAAGCTCCATTAAGTTGCCAGGAAGAAAGGAAGCGAGGAGCTCTTGAGAAGAAAAAGACTTTCTCCTCCAGTTTCCTACTCTTTCCTCTATCCCTCTCAATTAAGTAAGTCCTTAATGACTTGAGCTTTTATTGGCAAAAACACCGACAGGGAGGAAGGAAGGCAAACATGGAAGGACGAACACATGCAAATACACAGCAGCCAAATAATCAGCAAGAAAAAGCCGAGCAGAGCCGTGTTTGTTGAACACCACTGATTGTTCTGCAAGTCATCATTTCATCACCATGTCTTTGTTTTTTTATTGGCAGCATTTAAAAGTTTAAGCAATTACAGTTTATGATTTGGAGAGAGGCTCCACCTGAGCGGCTCAGGCTCCAGGTTTTATACGACGCTGGTGATCACTGCAGACGAGGAGGTGGGTGGTGGTTTGAGCAGTAAAGCTCATTTTATTAAGATGGTTCCATTCACACTGTAAAACAGGGATGAGTCTGTTCAGCTCTTTCACCTGTGGGTTGAAAATGTTGCACAAAAGAAACAGGAAGATCACCTGGATGATGTGGCCACAGACTGACCTGCAGCAGTGTCGGCAGCTGAGGGTCAGGCCTTGTGATCCTGACTCCGACCTGTGACGTACAAGCCTTGTCCTCTTCATCCTCCTGCTCTCTCTTTCCTCCCACATCCTCTCATTATTTCAAGTCTGTTATAAAATCCATTGAGATTTAAGATACAATCACTCACTTTTGGCCACAGCTACTGAGAAATGTTTCATTTCTAGTTTTACTGTAACTTATCTGCCATGATTCAGACTGTTTCCACTGGTCTCTGGCTGATGTAGTTCCAGTCAGGAGGAGTAAAGATTACGTCTGCGTCTGGAAGAGATGGATGCATTTTCAATATTGGACCAGATTGTGTCTCTGGGCTCAGCTGAGCGATAGGATTTCAGTCTGCCTTGAATGCCTCTTCGAAGCATTTACACTTTGCTTCTTTGAGACTGAATAACTTTCTGATCATGACACATGAAGTGACTCAGTGGAAATGGGTTAAACTGGCTGAGCCTCTCTCTCCTTCTATCTGTCTGCCTCTCTCTTCATCCAGTCAGTTTCCGTCTTTGCTGTTACATTTATCTTCTATCTTTAAAGTGTCCTATCCTCCTCTCCTTCTCCTCCTGCCTCTTTCCCTCAGCCCCTCCTCTGCTTACAGCACTGATAACTGGGCTAATCAGATGAAGAGGATGTGTGCTGTGTCAGTGCCTTTAGCTCTTCACACTTCACTTATTTGTCTTCAATTCCTTAAACACACACTGAAATATACACACTGTGTCTGACACAGGCAGAATCTCTGGGAGAAGAAGATGCTGAATGTGAGAGAGTGTTTCTGGTGTAAAAGCATCAGAATCAGTTTGTGGCTGCTCCTCTGTCGACCCGCTCTCCTACACGTTCTATTTGTTGGATGGATCCAGTCAGAGGGAGGGTTGTTTTTGACCAGGATCTTTCCCTGAGCCTGAACCAGGAGCTGTGAGAGTCTGAACAGAACCAGAGAACTGGTTCATGAAGCTGGAGTGTCTGCAGGTGGAGGCTGAGCTGCAGCGTCAGATATTTAGGAGGAAACAAACACGTTTTCTTGATCCGTTCATGATTAATATCGGTCACAGATTTTTCAGTCAGAGGCAGGATTTCTGAGTTTCCTCTGGAGCTGGAGCAGGAGGAGTTTGTGCTGCGGAAATGAAAATGATTCATGTTCTTTAACATCCTCAGATTGTTTTATTATATTGTCTGTAATTAGTGGTTTGCTTCTTGGTGTTCCCTAGAGCCACAGATAATATGTTAGCAGTCTGTGAGCTGGTCTCAGTGTTTTATACTTTTCCAGCAATGAATGTGTAAATTTATAAGACACTGGTTATACTTTGGGCCAAGACTCAAATAGGTTGTGGGCCCCAGGGTGAAAGCCATAAGCTCTATGTGAGGACATGAATTATATATGAACACTGCACACCTACTGCTGATGAAATGCAGGGCTGAGTGCTGCTCACATTTAAAATATGCTGAGATTATTTCAAGTGACACGTGGAGCAGTTTGGCTGTATCCACGCCTTGACACTAACTCTCCCCAGTTAGAGCCAAGAGGAAAATGTCCAACAATCGCTGCCTTCCACCGACTCAGCTGCTGTATCTCATCATCATAAAGGTGAAATTAAAATGCTGTGATACATTATGAGCTCCTGTATGAGTATGGATCATTACAGATCTATTATAGAGTGAGTGTGATGAGTGAATGAACTAACATCAGTCATTAGGTTTACACCTCTGCAGTGTCATGTGACAGTTGACAGCTGATTGTGTCCAAAACCAAACATCACATGTTCATTTGTTAAATGGTTTTCGATCTTTTTCCAGTTGTTGGCTGCAGCACATATTTTGGTGGCAACACACACAGTTTTTAATTCTGCAGTTTCACTCACACATTTAACAAAAACAACAAAGTTTCAAAACAACAAGCTCATTGTGTTTCAGCAAAACGTTTTAACTGAAACTGCAGGTGACAGTGTTGCAGCAGCTTCTTAACGTTACTAGACATAAACAAAGTCTATGGGATGTTACACTGTGTGTGACTTTAGCCTCTGGCAGTGATGTTATAATCTGTCATGATTAGCCTACAACACATCCACACTCCCTGTAGAACTGCATGTGTCACTCTCAGTCCTCTCAGGCATGAAAGCAGACAGCAGCGTTATAAACACGTCAATCACAGCAGCTTGTTTAAATCACACAACAACGTTCAAACTTTTACTTACACACATTCAGGAGTATACGTATATTAAATGGAACCATATGGGGATTCTTCCTGTCTCAGTTAGTCCGGCCTCTTCAGATACAGATGTTGATAACATCTGTTCATTTGAAATTTGTTAGAGGGATTTCTTCTCAGAGACTCAGGAGCTTGATTTGGTGCATTAATATTTGTGGAGAATTAAGGTCAGCTGTTTTTTGATTCTCCACAGGACAAAGGTCATGATATGTTGTAATCACTCTGGAACTCTGGGTAAATTTATTCAGTTTCTGCCCTGAACTGTAATTGTTAAGGAATTTCTGCAATCGGCTTCATACTTTTTGAAACCATCTGTCTGTACCATGTCATTGCATTGCATCATGCAAATCTGATCACAGTGATAGAAGTATCAGAGCATGATGCAACTTTGCAAGAAAATAACTTGAAAGTTGAAACTGTTGGCTTGTCATGGTGATAATCAGTGTGATAACTGGGTGGTTTTGCAGTCAATCAAAACAGATAGATAGTGTCTCTGTCATCAATTAGTCTCATGCATTTGTGGAGACCAACTGTTCACCTCCAGCAGCTTATCATGGATCTGTAGTGTCAAGAATCAGGATTGGATTTGTCCACAGTTGTCTCTCTGAATCTGCAGGATACGCTGTGATCCTGAGTTTAGGATATATGGAAATATTATTGTGTATTGTGACTGATATGATGCAAAACCTCAGTAACTGAACATGTACACACTGCATGGCCAAAAGTATATGGACACATGACTGAAGAACAGTATGTGCCTGTGGGTATTAATTTGCAGCTGTAACAGTCTCCACCTCCTGAGAGGATGTTTTTAAACAGGAGTCTGGATCCTGGCTGCAGGGTGCAGGGATCTTCTCTCATTCAGCCATAAGAGCATTAGTGAAGTCCAACACTGATGATGTTGGGTGATGAGGCCCAAAGGTGCTGGATGGGCTTAATGCCATCGTTCTGTGCAGACAGAGTGGAGGAGAAGAATCTCCATGAAGCTCAGAAACACTGGGGAAGGATCTGTACAGTACACTCACTGAGCACTTTATTAGGAACACTGGGTAGTTCGTCCCTTTGCTCTCAATCAGCTTCAGTTCTTCACGACCTGGATTCCACAAGATGTTGGAAACTTTCCTCTGAGGTTCTGCTCCATGTTGACATGACTGCATCACATCATGTCTGCAGATCTGTCAGCTGCACATTCCTGCTGCCAGTCTCCTGTTCTACCACATCCCAGAGGTGTTCTGCTGGATTCAGGTCTGGAGACTGGGGAGGGGAGAATATGCATCAGTGAGCATGCTGCACTCTTGCATGTATCCATGTGGACAGTGGACATACTGTTTATGATCTATACCTGATGAAAAGACAGATGAACAATCACATGAATTTTAATGAATGCATTGGAATTAGCTTCACATCACACACACACACCTGGAGAATCTCCCACATGTCAGACGATGGGATTTGTCTTAAATTTGACATACAACATAAGCCCAAAGGTAAAGTCCTATTTGTCACACATACACAACACACACATAAAATCTGGAGCTAGCCTGCGGCATGCTGTCTTGTTGCATTTATTAGAGTCCTGCAGGAAGTAAAGGGAGGAAGGACTGCCTGCTAACCTGCTCTGCCAGCCAGAGGTTTGGTATGATGAGGCGTGTTATCCTCATCAGGGCTGGAAGCTGCTCACCGGCCCAGAGTAGAGGACTTATACCAGGAAGCTCCCAGGTGTGAATGTGTGCGGCTGTATGAATGTGAAGCAGGGCACTCTTCAGAAAGGGAATAAGTGCTGAGTGGATTCTCCCAGGGTTCATCATCCATGTGTGAATAAGAGAAGAAACAGAGTAGCATGATAAAACCCCCGCTGGTCTCCTGCTCACTCTAACTCTCAGCCAAGGACACACTGTATCCACGCACCTGAAAGACAAACACACAGATACTGTATGTGCACACACATGTACACAAACACACACACACACACAGACACACAAACACGCCCACCCTTTCAACTCCAGGTTACCTCTGCTAAGGGACTGTCTTTGACCCATTAAAGCTCAGCATGCCATCAGCTGCACACACTTACAAGCCTGCTGGCAAAGTCCCGTTCATCACACACGTGCACACGACAAGCACACACACACACACACACACACACTCCAAAATACACATGAATACACAATCTTTCCTGATACAAGGACATATAAACACCGGTGTGAATCCCTGTTGCTCAAAAACACACACAGGTGCACACATGAATACACAGCGTCACTTTCTCTCCCCCTCTCCACCAAGGACAGCCTGTCTTGTTGTCTGACTGCTGATCAGCTGATCAAACACACACTGATGGCAGCGTCCCAACCTCATGTCCTTACTTAAGTTCTTGTTTTCACACACCTCTCGCCTGCACCAGCTGGACACACACAAAAAAACACAACTGCTGGATATGAAGATGATACAAGTCGTACTCTGCCCCCCTGTTTACACCGCCTCAGCTTGTTTCCGACCCCGAGGCAAATCAGAAATGAAAGAACACGTGTACTTTTACTAAATGTAGCTGACATGGAGACAGCAGTCCCAGCTGAGGGAGCGTGTCTGTGGGTTATATGTTCAGTGATGAAGAAAAGAGCTCCATGTGCCACTGGGGCGAGTGGCACCGTTAAGCATAGACTATGGTGAGTGATAGCAGGGAGAGAGATAGCTGAGCTGCTACAGGATCTACCCACCCAGATAAAAGGACGTCTGTGTCTCAGCGGGAGGGGAAGAGCTTCTCCTCGACCCCACCGACCTGGATTTTGTTATAAACTCTAGTAAACATTTCATCATGAAAATATAATACACCATAACTTCAATGAAGTGAAGCTTTATCTTTGAAATTTGAAGCTGAGGACAGACCTGAAGACCAGCTGAGACCGACAAATCAGACATGTTTCCACTTACTGTGACTATGACTATAGTCATATCTTTGGCACATGTTGTCATGTTAGCAGATGGACTGTAAAATGGAGGGTGATATGTGACGTCTATGTCCCGATTTCAGTCGTAAATATCAAATATATTTAAAACAATTTTGATTCAAATGGATCAGTGTGTGATTTTATCTCCTGACTGGAGTCAGTCCAACTTTGTCTGATCCTGTTCAAATCATTCATAATCAGCTCAATAACCATAATGTGGAACATTGTGGTTCAGACAGGAGAGAGATCCAGCTCCTGAGCTCCACAGTTCACTGTTTCTGCTGGCGTCCTTCCATGATAGGACAGATATTGACAGTTTTAGAGGCTGATTCACAAAGGGAGAACATAAGTGAAAGGGAATGCACTGCAGTAAAATCTTTATCAGTGTAAATGTATGCTTTAGCTGTCAGTATAGTACGCTAAAGAGCACTAGTCCAGCAATTAAGGGCATAAAAATACACTTCAGGCCGATAACTTTCCAAGGGAGAAGCAAAAAAATGCACCCATGAGCAAACACATCAGTAAATAAAGAAATCTCCATGTTCCTGCCGTGCAGCTTGGAGTTAACAAAGGCTGAGCTGTGCAGACGTTCCTAGAATATTCCCAGTCGTTCACAGTCTCTGCTGCTGAATGATAAATCGTGGAACATGCGCTCATCAAAATTTCATACAGATCACAGTGAATGAAGCTGACATCACATACAAACTGAATATCTTATGGTAAGTTAGATCTCTGATTACCAGCTCAGCATATAAGCACAGTGTGTGTGAGTCATACGACAACTACTCTGATTATTTTTTACTTTAATTGATGTCATTTATCATGACCTGTCTCTGCAGTGAACTGATAATGTTGCATTTCTTCAGTGATATGATTGCAGAACCAATACAGTGTTATTCAGGGGAGTATGACAACATACAGCACATATACACCTCATCCACTACCAACACACACATTCACAAGTCTCACAGGAGAGAATGAGCAGCCCTTATAGAACCTATTCATAAATATCATCAAAGAACATTAGCTCGCCTGCAGGCATATCAATAGTCATAATTCAATATCCCTTTGTGAGACGTGTGCTTCTGTGACTTTGTGTGGTTGTGGGTTTCCATGTACATGTGTGTATTTTAGTGCGTGTCAGTGTCAGTATGTGTGTGTTTTTGTATTCTAACTCATCTTTGTGCGTCATTCATTTTGTACGTGTTCAGTGTGGGTCAATGCGCCTGTGTTTGTTCATGGTTCAGTGCATACATGTATTTGTGTGTGTGTGTGTGTGTGTGTGTGTAGGTGCTTTTGTTACCTTACCAGGTGTAAACACTGACCTTGTCGGGACCAGTAGACGTCATGGGGTCCAAAGCCTCGTCCCAGTGAGACCTAATGAGGTCCTGGTCAGAGGTTAGGGTTAGAGTTTTTAGGCTGTCCACAATGAATGGAAGTCAGGGCAGTGTCCTAACAAGGATAGCTGAGCAAACGTGTCTGTGTGTGTGTATCCAGCACCATGGCAGCACAGGGATGGATAATGTACTAAACAGAAGGCTGGTTGGCCTACCTCCAGAGGAACCAGTGGATTTATGGACACACACACACACACACGCACACACACACACACACACGTGCTGTCACATCCACAGATGCACAAAGTCACATATACACTTCTCGATACTTACACAAATACACAGACAGAGGCTGAGCCAAAGCAACAAAACAGAGAGCAGCATTTGGCAAGGCTTAAGAAAACAATGAAGCATGAACATTATGCATGAAGCATGAAGCACAAACACACACACACACACACACACACACACATGCACACAAAATATTATAAGCTTCCTTCTACTAAAACTCAAGAGGGCTCAAATGTGCAAATGAGATTTTGAAATGTAGGTGGAGTTGTTTCCAGCCTGTGAAGAAAAAAAACACGTCTTTTCATATTGTTAAATGATTCACTTCACTAAAAAGTAAAACTACATCCCCACAAAGCATACACATAAAACACATATGAAATATAAATGTACACGTTCACATTCACAACACTCTCATAACATTCACAGCTGATATAGAACATATCTGACCAGACTTAGGAAACATAATAGGCTGTGCTCAAAATCCATTTTTAGTTCATCTGTAATCAGTTTAACTTCGAGGTTAACTCAGTTGAGGTGAGAGTTATCTGATCACACAGCATCAAGCAAAATCACTGTTGCTATGGTTACCGACAGTTTATTAAACCTTGAGCAGTGAATTAGAACAGCAGTGAAACTGTTGAAGAAGTCTTGTTGGAGGTGTCCTGTTATTTATTTTTAGTCACTGGAGCAGCGTGGTGATGTTGCTCCGTCTGTCAGTCTGAACCACCACGAACTGAGGAATCCCACCGTCGTCTGGACTTACTGCCAGGAAACTCTGTACAGATGTAAGTGTTCCTCACAGGATGAAGTCCTACTGATGTTAATGATCCGTGATTTTTCCTGTATCACCACCAGCAGGTCGAAGCTCTCAGGTATTCTATCTAATAATATCTACCAGAAGGACTGGCACAAAAACAGAGACATTCATGATCCCAGATGATGAAGCTTAATGTCTTTAGTGACTTTTTAAATTTGCAGTGAAATGTTTTCGCCCGCTACTGGATGGTTTTTCATGTTCAGATATTCATGTTCCCCTCAGGATGAACTGATCCTCTGGCCTTTCCTCTAGCGCCATCATCAGGTCAACATTTTCATTGTCCAACACTTCCTGCAAACATTCTGCCACAGCTCTACTTTTTTTTTACTTTTGTTTTGTGTGCTATTTACCAAATGTTAGCATGCTAATGTGTTAAACTACGGTGGTGAGCATGGTAACCATTATACCTGCATTGTCATTGTGAGCATGGTGACATTATTATTTAGCTTAAAGCACCACTGTGCCTGAGTACAGCCTCAGAGAGCCTGTGAGTGTACACTCTGCACCTGCCAGCCTTTCAGAGGCAACTATTGTCCATGGCCATGGCAAAACTCCAATTAGGATTCAGCAGCTATGGTGATGAAATATGTTGGCTCACACTGACACTGTAATGTATTGTAGCTGTTTCATTTACACTCCCTCCTCTCTTTTCTTTCTTTTTTCATTTGTTTTGAACCAAAGCAGTGGGTTTTGTGGGTTTTTGTGATCTGAAAATTCTCTTGTTAACATCTCAGAGATTAATGCACAAGGGGAGGAGAAGGTGAACTTGAACTAGAAATAGACAGAGAGCAATCACTGGGACAGAAACAGAGAGCTGTACTTGTAGTGAGACAGATTGTATTTTAGGAAAAAAGAAAATGATGGTTAATAATGACAGATCTCTTTAAAGGGATTTGGAGAGCAGGTTTGTAAAAGCCAAGATAAACCATCAAGGCCTGGTGTCACAAAGAAGAGGCAACAATAACTGTGACCAGTTTGGAGCAGGTCAGGCAGCGGTTCAGACTATAAAAGGGGTTTTGGAATGAGTTCTGCAGATGCCCAGTGATGGATACTCTAGAAAACTGAGGGCAATGTTGGCCCTGATAGGTTTTCAAAATCCACTGACTGCCTGGGAAAATCTAGGTATGTAATGTGAATGAGATATTCTCTGCACTCCTTCACTGTGTATTGAGGTGGCTGAGCAGGGCACTGAGTCTAACCCTGCTTTCTTCAGCTGCACTGAATACTGTGGCTCCTCTGGGGAAACTCTGAATGAAAGTGAAGCAGAGGACTATGCAGAAAGAAAAACAACCTTCTAGGTAAACTCAAGGTAAAAGAGCTCGTCATCAACAAAGACCTTAGCACTGACCGTTCCTCAAACTGCTTTAAATTACCCATACTTCTGGTAATTGCCAAAGCAAGAAGCAGCACAATGTTCTCAGAGCAGAGAAAAGAATGAGGATGAGGAGTTTGACTGAGAGGTTGAGTGGGCGAGTGGATGTACAAAGGATTTTTTTATACTGTATCCCAGGGTGGTGCCCCATCTCCTACCACAATTCAACTCTGCTTTGACTTAACTTTTGCCTTATTTAACAGATTTAGTTCTTAGTACTTGTACTTCAAGGTCTCCTGCTCTGAACCTCCTGCTTTGGATAAATGAGTAAATGTAAACTTAATAACTTGAACCTTACTTTTAAAACAGAACTTTCCACCTCCAAAGGAAAATCTCTGCAGACATTCATACAGGTTCCCATAAACACCAAAATCTTCACTAACCCTTTAGAGAATAACTTTCTTGACAGATTACATCTTTGACCTTTGTTTTGTTCAAAGTCTGTATCAGAGTTTAAAAGGCACTGGTTTAAACAGACACTGCAGAGTTTATTTAACTGAACCAAACAGGTTATAGCTCCACAGTCATGCTAATATCTCTGTGAGGCTGTACTTTGATACAGCTAACATCACCTAATATGTTGATGAGAATTAGCATTAAACATAAAAAATTCTGTTGTGTGAGGGGAATGTCATTGGTTATGTATAAACTGTATTGTTTTTTACAAATTTATGAAAACTAGTTGTCGTGAATTTGACCTTCTGGTGGTGGCAGCAGAAACTGAGGATGACCAAAGTCATTATAGTTTATCCTCTTGAACCCATCACTATATTTATCAAATTTCATGGCAGTCCATCCAATAGTTGTCAAACTATTTCACAGTAAACTGTCAATGTGAACTTCACAGTGGCATTAGAGGAACAGCCAGCAAAGGCAGTAGCATTCATCCTGCAGCAAACATGAATATCTGCATAAACTTTCATGGTAATCCATCAAAAAAGTCGCTCAGATATTTCAGCCTAGTTTCCGAGGACACTGACAGCAACTGGCCTGACTGTGAATAAATTATTCAAATTAATAATGCATGATTTAGTGGAGATTACAAATATAAAATCTCTTTGCAAACAGTGATACAACCACTGTGTTACTCCAACTTCACATTATAAAGAAAATATTCTAAAATTAAAATTGGAACAGATTTATTATTTATCAAGAACATAATTTCTGTGAAGTCGACAATGAGGTTCAGGATGTGTCTTGCAGGGGTTTAGATTTCAGTCCCAGTTTGCAGCGACAGAGGCCAAAGTGATGGATATCGACATCGACACTGGTTCTAAAACTGAATCACTTTAAATTCTGTGTTCATTCTGAACAAGGTAAAAACAAAATAAATCAAGCTCAGATTAGCTTTAGAGCTTTCAGACTGTGTGTTTCGTCTTATCTTTATGCTGATTAAAAAGTTTGTCTTCTGCCATCGGTCATTCTAATAAAGAGGTGTTAATTTTATTCATGTCTGAGGTGTCTGCCTCTCGCTTTGTATTTGTCACATTCGCTTTCTCATTTTCCAGTTCCTCAGCTGCTTCTTGCCCAGGCAGGCTCACACACATACGCTCACTCCACTTCACACACATGCGCACATTAGCATACACATTGCCATCACCAAGTCAGCCTTAATTGAAAAGCATCTTTTAAGAATGTTAAGAAGTGTCCTGTTAGCCTGGGGAGAGGATAAAGGCTGTTACATTATTCAGGGCACTTGGCCTTTCAAATGGTACCCTTGAGTTGGGTTTTACTCTGCCTCGATTTCCTTGTGCTTTGATTTGTCTTTGTCTGGTGTTTTTCTGGCCTCATTTGCCTCCGTCGAGCTAATTCTTTTTGATTTCTTGACTTTTAACAGAATTTTTCACCAGGACTTACAAGGGATCTGCCTCGTAGCCATATGTCCTGCTTTGGTGTCGATGTTTTAAATAGACAGCTGAGCTCTTGCTGTCTTTTTGCCGAAACACTTTCTTAAAGCTTTTCTTAAAGAGAAAGATTTAAAGAATTTAAATCCATACCCAGCGGCATGGATACATCAGAAAATGTTTCCACAACACCAGGAAAATAACACCTCATGGAAAATCCCACTGGAACTCTTATTCTTCAGACTGGTAACTGGTATAAGGCTTGTTCCTTTTAGATTCTGCAACTCTATTATTAGATTAATGCATCTGAAAGTATTACAAAACACACATCTAATTAACATGCATATTTGAAGATTACTATGGACTCTTCAACTGTAATTCATCTGTTCTTTGGTTGTCCATTCTGCTTTAAATTCATATACATATACATACATATTGTGCCAAACACATGAAAGTAGCATTGAAGGAAAAAATATGATCACTTATTTTGAATGTAAGGATAACTATCTATGTGATATTGTTAACACTTCTACTTTATGAGGTGAATTTCCATAAACATTTTATAACCCCATCTTTTAAGTTGTTCCTAATAATTCAAACTGAGCATTACCTCAAGTCTATCAAACAGTTTGTCTGAAGAAATCTGACTATGATAACTCAATTACATTACTTTGTGGTCATTATATCCACCATCACCTTTGTAAATTTTCCACAAGTGGTATAAATAAAAGTTTATCTTAATCTTAATAACCTAGTTTATACATACATGTATTGAATATTAATATTCTTTCTACTCTCGACTCAGGCTCATTTAATTTGGTTGCTCTGTTCCTTAATATTACAAAAGAAGAGGGCATGCTGGGAAATGATAATTTCTTTGTCCGTTGACGTTGCGTTGACGTGGTGACGCCATCTTGTCTTAGGAGGTCAAGAGCAACGCTGTGCTTAGCTAATTAACTAAAAGTTAGCAGTAAAAACAGTGTTAAACAAGCTAAAGATGATGTAGGAAAAGAGAGAACAGGATTAGCATACTTTTAAACGGACGACATTAGACTTGTATCCATTCTTTATTTGATGCTAACACTAGCAAGGTTGGCGTGTAGCCGGATGCTAACATTAGCGACATTGGCGAACGGCCGGTGGCTAACGTTAGCTTGGACTAGCTCCACAGGTGAAACTGCATCGGTCCCAACGTGACCCCCTCCAGCCCGCCAGATGGAGACCCCCTGCCGCTGCCCCAGAGGTCGGACTGTCGGATTGTGGACCACAATTCAATGGCAGGAACATTTAGTGGCTTAAAACTTATTTAAGGAGCAGCACGGGACAAGAAAGACTCAGCGGACTGGATATACTCTCAACAGAGCAGCAGAGAGGAGAGCTTGGACCTGAGCAGTGTTAGAGACCCTCAACGTCCGTTGGATGAACTTCTAATGGGTGAGTACAGGTTTCTCTTTGTTATTAAGTGGGCTGAGAGATTTAAATCTATTGCTGTGTAATTGTTGCCTCTCAAACACTGGGAAATGTGCACCTGCTGTAATCTGCGTCTGTGGTGGCCGCCGAGCTATTGATGATGAATGATGCTTTCTGTGAATGCAGGTGATTGTGTGACCAGGTGCTGTTATCCATTCAGTCATAGTGTGTAGGCCTGTGTGCTAATCGACAGATTAGTATAGGCTAAAGCTATTTCGGATGTGTGATAGTTGGTGAAATTAAGCTGTGGTAGTTTGAGTCCAGAAAAATCTGTTAGGTAAGGATATCATCTGTCTGGTGTGTATGTGTGTGTACGTGTATTTGAGCGAGGGTGGGCCTAAGAAAAACATTTGCACCCAGTCACAGTAATGTTAGACTGCTGATCTCAGGTCCAGTCTGTTAGTTTCCAAAACACCTTATTAACTCAATCAAGATCCACATCTGAGGCAAGGAACCAAATGTTTATCAGTGTCCACAATGATTGTGTTTTTCTGTAACTGTAACTCAGGCCTTGTTGCATTAATCCGTTTAACAGATGATTGCATTTTGTTTATACTGTAAATCTGCACGTAGCAAGTCCTGACAAATGTGCTGTTGTTGCTTAGTTTCTTACTTACTCACAGCTGACCAGTCACTGCAGGTGTGCTTGTGAATGTCTGCTTGATTGTTGTAGAAAGTCCTGCACAGGTCCCAGTTTTGCTAATCTGCAAAGCTTCCCTAACTAAACTGTCACCTGCTGTTACCTCTAAATCCAGTCTGGGATCTGTTAATTTATGTCCTGCCACCTGACTCATACCTGTCATGTTAATTACACACATACAGTAGACTATACAGTCACTCACTTTAAAGTCCAGATTGTCTGAGGTTATCTGCTGTTTTGTGAGATGTACTGATCCAGATGTGCAAAGCCCTCGCTCAGTCGACTCCCATTTGTTGTTGATGTAATGCAAAGTGACACAAAAACAATCATCTGTCCACATCTGTCCAAAGTGACACCCTGTTGCTCTCAAACAGCTGCACTTTCAGTTCTGGGATGATAATTAATTGAGGGGTGAAAGATCATATTCATTCACAGTAAAAGTGGCTAATTAGGCTTGATGAAATTATGCTGGTTTAGAGGTTTAATAAAAACTGCATCTTTATTTAAATTTCTGTTTCTGTTCTTCATGTTTATTCCACCTGCCCCCTGCTCATGCTATGTTCACTTTTACCTGTGGCCATACCAGGGAATACATTTTTGTGATTTACCAGTCCAACCTGCTGCAGGACTGAATGCTGGTCAGTGCTAATGCAGTCATTTACATGGGAAACAAATTCCCTGCCTGTCTTCTGTAAACACACCATCACCTGCTGAAGACCTGTGGAAAGTACCTGTAAAATGACTGGCCTGGGGGCAGCCTTGGAGGCACTGTCTGCAGTGTATTCTGGTAGTTGTAGGATTGTGTGCTTTAGAGCGAAGGGAAATATTCAAGCCTTTTCTCTGTTTACTCTGACCACAAGGCTCCAATTTAAAAAGAATAAGTGCAAATGTTTAAGAAATGGCCTCCTCTCCCGCAGTGAAATTCCTCTTAAACTGTTTTTGTTACAAGAGTGTCATATAATATTCATATTGACACCAGTGGTATTATTTTTCTGTGATGTTTGATTTGGTGTGCAGTTTCACAGGCCTCCTCCAGTGACCTGATCATGCTATTCAAATTCAAAAGCTTTTTCTGAAAACGCCCCATCACCAAAAAATGAGGTATGATTATCTTCACCAGTAGTAATCTCAGACTAAATGCTCTCTGGGTGTGCATGAGGGGAATGAGGGCAGGAGGTACACAGCTGCGCCTGTTTAAATTTGGCAGAAAACAGGAAGCTCGCCTTTGCATGGCTTTGAAATCCATCAACACCGTATTCAAAATCTGGGGAAAACAAGCATGAATTGTAAAATGTAGATTATGTCCTGTGGACACAAAGTGAACAACACCAAAGGATTGCATGATGATTATGTACAAATTTGTCAGATGTAGAAGCTTGATGAACTTGTTGGAATAAAGCAGCTGTTTTTTAAATGTGAAGTTGAGTAAAGTGCAGAAGGTTAGGGCCAACTAGGTTTAAAAACTGAACGACTGATCTGGTTCTGCAGTGACATTTTAGCAACACTAGTTGTGTGGTTCTGTAGGGATGCTAATGTAGGTCAGTCTGCTGGTCCATGAGCAACTATTGGATTGCCCAGAACTGGCTACATCAGAGATGTCATGACCTGGATATCATCCAGCAAGTCCTCAAACCTAAACAACCATATTGGTCACTTGTCCCCATGCTTGAATATGACCGAAACAGCGGCAGGCGTTCAGAACCACCGACGTCAGAGTAAAAATAACACATGGAAATGCAGTAATAGGCCTGAAGACTTTAGTCCAGGTAGCTTCAGTGTGATGGGAATCCACCTCACTGCTCCTGTATATTTGGAGCTCTTCCATGTTTTCCTTTCAGAACATGCTGCATTTCTCTCAGTTTATATTCACTGAATAAGCTGTTTGCATAAATCGTGCTGCTCTCAGACCCTTTCCTTTGACGGCCTGAAGCCTATGATTTGCTTCTTATTCTTGTTGACATATTTTAAAAGAATTTAAAAAGATACATATAGATGAAAAAACAAAATAACCACCGGATCATCTTGCTGGTTCTCATGCAGTGCAACATTGATCATGGTTAGCCTCAATTGAAATTTCATCCCAGAGCGCCGTGCTGCCAGAGGCACAGGGTTCTGGCTGCATTGTTAGTAGTCATGCAGGTTTAACACCTGTCACACTGTCAGTCAAAACACCTGTTTCCCACTTTTCATCTTCTCATCTACTGAAGACCCTGCCCTCTTTGTACTTCAGTGTAAATGATCGACACGTCATTGCCTTAAGCACATGCCAGCACACATCTCTGTATCTTCACCCGCTGTGCTCACCACCACGCCTTTCAAAGAAGGGGTTTTAAGGGAAGAGGCAGTGAATATAAATTTGTTAAAATCTTTTTCTAGTTGTCTGTTTTTGAGCACAGATCAGGGTTAATGACTGGCCTGGAGAACCCACTGGTAAAATGTGTGAACTTTAGAATAGAGTCTCTTCAGTTTGGATGCAGTGTTTAACAGCTGGATGCTCTAATTGCCTGCCTGCGCAGGGCGGCCCTATCACTGTGACTGTCGTAGCCACAATGCTATGTCCGGCTGCTGAGGTCCAAGCCTTTACGGCTGCCAGCAGCACAAGACTTTGGCTTTCTCTCACAGCTCCACAGTAGTAGTTTGATCAAACCTGGAATCTTCCTGTTGTAAACCTCAGGGCAAAGTTTACAACAGCAGTGCTGGTACAGATCCACTGCAGATATTGGCTTTGACTTTTTAAGCTTTGAGTTGCATACAGCTGGAAACAACTGGCTTTTCTTTCTGGCTGGAAACACAATGCAGCACTAGTGATATACTGTAACTACACTGGCATGTCTGTTACAGATGTGCAGCCATTATGGCTTCATTCTTTCATGCAGAGTAAATGGTAAACTCATGCACCAGTGGTGCTGAAGCTGTGACGCTAGGCGGTGCCTTCTCATCTAGGCTTGAGTGTGTAGTTCAAGGACTTGTGGTTTTGAGTAGTAGAGAGGGATCAAGATAAACTGAAGGTTTAGAGATTCTGCTCGAAATCAAGTACTTTTCTGATGATGCCAGAGGGCAATTTACAGAAAAAGACTATTTCAGGCAGTTAATACACTTAGCCCTGTCTACCTCACACATGTTTTAGTTATTTATTTTGGTTGTTTTAGTTTTAATCAACTGTGGATGGCCCAGATTTTGATCAGTGTGCTTCTCATGTCTTCAACTTTTTGTCTCCCTATAAATCCCCTTTTTTCCTTTCATTTTTGCCATAACTTTTCCTCTTTTCCCTTGTAACCCTTAGTGGCATAAGTCTATTCTATTCTATTCTATTCTATGTGGAGAGCTGTAATGAGCACAGCTATATCCCTTGTCCAAACTGAAGCCAAGGGTTTTGGATGTTGCAGGCAATCCTCTTTCCACATTGTGAGTTACAGTGTTATAATGCTATGTCTTGACACAGGATATCCGCTCAAGAAAATGGGGCTGCCAGCACAGCAACGACCCCCCCCCAACACACACACACACACACACACACACACACACACACACACACACACACACACACAGAAGACACTCTGGATATTACATTAGAAAACAAAAATGCATACAGAGAAGGCAGGGTGAGATGGGAGGTGGGACAGCAGGATTTCAGGGAAAATAATGAAGCAGCAGCAAGTTAATGAAAGTGACAAAAAACATGCATGGGAGGAGGGAATGAGCGAGCATCTGAGGAATGAAAAGCAGCTGATAATGTGTGGTGTGTTACCACAGCTGAACTTAATGCACCCGAACCAGATTCCTCCGTGACCCCAGCAAACCCCCGTCAGCTTTCTGTCCAGCAGCAGTCACTCTCATTTTCTGTCTGTTTCCTCTGAGCTCAGCTGGGAACAGATCTCTGTGGAATATCTTTGTTCATCTGTTACAGCTGTCATGATCAATACTACTTCTTTTTTTCCATCAGTATACACAGTGTATCTTTATATACTTTGCTACCAATATTTTTCCATCAAGTGTGTGCATGTATTTGTGTGTGTGTGAGAGAGAGAGATATTTGCATGAAACCAGGGGCCCATCCCCTCACTACAAGATAATCTCACAGAGGTACTTTGAGCCAAACAGGAGCTGCACAACAGTTGCAAAGGAAGTACTGTGCCATGTAAGCCAAGAATTCAGATACTGAGGGTGTGTGTGTGTGTGTGTGAGAGTGAGTGTGTGTGCATGCAGTGTGCCTGTCTGTTTTTTTGGCACAGCTCTGGTAGCCCTCCTCCACTCCTGTTCTCACTGATTTTCTGCCAACGCCGAGTCTCTTTTCCAATCCACATAAATTCACAGTGATAACTTCCTGGCATCTGTCTGTCATCGCTGCTTGATCCACAGTTTTGTGGTCAGGTTGTACCCTGCCAGGACACAATTTCAGTCTCATACAAAAAAGCAGAGCGAAGTACTCTTTTTAATAAATCCACTACAGAATGAAGGTGCTCTTGACTTCAGTGGAGATGCCGTCTGTCTCATATTGTCAGCTATTTGAAGAGAAGCACAGAAGATTGAAATTACTGCACATTGTATCATCTGTTGTGCCAGAAGTTCTTTACATAAATAGTTGCAAAATGAGATGAGATCTTTCCACAACACAAATTTTTTAAAATTTATTTTTTATGTGGGAGACTGATTCTTCAGGACAAAACTTTATAACACAGCTCAGTATTATTATTTGTAATACAGTGTAATTTCATTGAATTAATCAGCTACAAGTAAAATATCTACTGGTTTCTACTGGTGCTTAAATGTGGGCACAGTTGAGGAAAACAAGGTTGTATGGAGTAACATTCGACAGGTGAAATAAATGACACTTTTAATTAAACTTAATGAGAAATGCATTTATAAATAGTTCTTTTTAGAGGTTCTTGTAGTGTGACTTTGTTACATTTGGTCAGGCTTGGTGTTTACACAACACAATATAACCTTCATGAAGGAGGATTTATAGCAGAACTTGTGTATTTGACTGCATTCATTTTAGCTTGGTGTAATAATAAATAAATAAACTCACAATACTGTACATGCACCTTTACTTTTTTTAAGGGTGGCAGCACAGTGAGACAAAACCTTAATAGACCAGGTCCATGGTGGCAAAACTGAAAAGTGGCCGGCCGATATTACCATATTCTCACTCTCACATATTAACGTTAGGTCAGGATATTTTAACACACAGGATTAGGGCTGTGTGATATGATTTCATATCCTGATAACAATGTATATCGTCCATGTTACAGAGGTAGTTCCTCGTTTAGGAACCAGCTCCTGGATTTGTCTCAGCTGGTCCTTCTCACCTTCACTCTCCATGTTTCTGCCTGCATCCATGTGGTGGTGTGTAAGACGGCTAACCAGCGTCCAAGTGAAGAAAACATTTTACTCTAAACAGTGTATTTTGTACAGAGTTTATGCCAATATGCCCGTCATCAAAACATAAACTCTGATTTTGCGACACCATGATAAACGATGGAGCAGAAACAATTTGATTTCGTCATCTGATATTCATCATATCACACAGTCCTACACAGGACACCCCTTCAGAATCATTCTGAACATTCAGAAAACACTTAAGCATTATTAAACTATTTTCTGGTTCTGTTCAGACTCTCACAGCTCCTGGTTCAGGTTCAGGGAAAGATCCGGGTCTGATTCAATCCAGAAAAAGTTCACAGTGACTTCAGACACAACGTGTTTATTTCCTCTGAACCTAAACCACCATCTTTCCCTGAACCTGCACCAAAGAGCTTTAGTCTGAACCACAGTCATTGTCATTATGATGAGTTTGCTCCATGCTGTGCTGAGGATGATTGGCCTACAGAGGAAACATGCTAAACACATGTTTTTCACATCTTTGCTCTCGTGTTTACAACATATTCCACGTGTAATAGTCAGCAGTTGAGGAGTTGTAGGATTAAGAAGGAAACTGTAACAGAGACTGTAACATAATGTTTTAAATGGACTGCTTTAATGTCATATGTTCTGCAAAGTCCTTACTCCATGGCCTTTGTGTTAGAGGCAGAAAATGTGCCTGGGGCAACACGGTAAAATATAACATTTTACTATCATTCTCCATTAACTTTATGGCACTTTTTTCATTTTTACTGCACCTTCCAAAAAGACTGAGAAAATGGGGAAATGCATTACAACAACTCTAAGTCCTCTGATTGAAATGTCACTGATCACATTACAGTTCAAGATGCTTATCCCTCACCTCTCTGTTACCTCCCCTTTCCACCCGTCCATCCATCTCTCCCTCCTTTCTCTTTTCAGAAATCTTTTTTTTCCCCATTTTTCTGTCCTCTGCTCCACCCACCACTTCATGTCTCCTTTCATCTCATCCCTCACTCCGTCTCGCGCCCTCTCCCTCCATCTTTATTCACACTTTCTCTCTTTCTCTTGGCTCACACTTCTGTCTTTCTGTTCCTTCATCAGTCTCTTCCTCCATTTCTCTCTCTTTCTTTCTGTCAGTGTTTTGTACCACAAAGAGCTTAGTGCAGGGACAGATCAATAAACCATCAGTTGCATATTGAAAGCCAATGATGGCAGCTCTGCCCAGAAGCCTAATTCTTCTATCCTCACTCTCTTCTTTTTACAGTTTCTTGCTCCTCTCCTCTCTTGGTCGTCTCCTCTCTTTGTTGTGTCACTGCATACTTTATGTGTGAATGGTATATCAGCTAATGAATTAAAGCTGAAGGAGTCAAACAGCCTTCAACTGAAAAAGAAGACGTACCCTCCGCTACTTTATAGTTTCTTACGATTTCTCCCAGCAGCTGTGTTTTCTGACAACTTTGAGTGTGTGGGGGTCAAGGTCTTGTCTTTTTATGTTCAGCTGTAGTGATCTGTTTCTTCTTTTGCTGTTACTGCCTTCGCTGCAGAGGATATAGTTGCATCAATGCGTGTTGAGTGTGTTAAACTGCAGGTGTCCACAGCAACAAACTCTGACGTTGTGTTTGATGTTGTGCTACCAGAAGATTCTCACTGGTGAATTAAACAGCTGAAGGAAAAGTCAGACATTTGGGGAAATACAATGCTAGTAGCTTGTAATGTCCAAACAGTGAATCTCTCCCCACCCAGTTACCCACAGAATCACTCTTTAGTGATGTTACCTACAAGACAAAAGCATGTGAAAGTTTGTTCTTTGCAGCAGTCCCGTTTTTTCTTTTTTTTTTAGTTTTCTCTAGCCAGGACGTGCAAGTTTAGTAACAGTTTCTTAAGTTGATGCTTGTTGAAATGGGATGTTGGCATATTGTGAAAAAAAGAATAACACTTTGTTGAAGTGAACATTCAGTCAGTTAGTTCACGTTACAACAAACACAGTGTGTGTTTTTATATGCAAGAAGCTGCTAAAAGTCATAGGAACCTACATGTGATTGGTATTAACACAACAGATGTGACATGTTAGAGTCATGTGTAAATGCTCTAGAGATTTTTTTTTACCTCTTGTTTGTCAAAGGTCACAAAGCTCCCAAAGCAAACAGTGTGGCTCAGCACCAGTACAAAGCCAATTATAAAGTAATCCAAGGAAAGGGGGTTATTAAGAGAAGCGACATTACTTGGAACCATGTAAACTTAATTAAAGTGTTGCTTAAAGCTGTTTACTGCTGTTGGTGTGCATGTAAACATCATTTTTCTTTGAGAAACCTATTGCTCTGACTGCAGGGCTATTTAATCTTTTCAGGTCATATATCTGTGTGTGTGTGTGTGTCATGTTTTTTTCAAGCTGCTGCCCACTCATCAGGCCACAGACCTCAGCCATTTTTCTTCACAGTGGTGAGAAACTGCTGTGATGGCTTGGAGAAACAAATAGGTGTATGTATCTGGTGTTAGCTTTGGAAATGTCAGCTAATCGATTTTGGGCTGCTGTGTTTTGTTAAAAACAATATCTCCGATGGATAACCATGAGAAATATACTACACCTCCTTCCTCCTCTCTATTTCTCTTTCTCTGCTTTTGTCCGTCTCTTTGTGTATTTTCTCTGTGTGTGTCCCTGTCTCCTCCTCTCTGTATCTTTGCACATTCAATTAAGAGGATTTATTAACATTAATGAATTAAGATTAAATAAACTTTAGGTTTAGGTTTAATATAGAATGTGTTTCCAGGAAACAAACTACATTTATCTTTACATGTTTTCCTTTGTGATGGTCAACATACATGTATGCACTGCTGTACACACTACACGTATCAGCACACACACACACACACACACTCCCCCTTTAGTTGCCAGAGCAGCATCTTTTCAGGGAAACCTGTTATTGTTGTCAAAGATTTCTTGGTTATTTTGCTGATCCCTACATATTTGCTGTGAGCAAACGTGTGTGTGTGTGTGTGTGTGTGTGTGTACTTGATGTGTCTTTATCTGCATGCTTGTGTGCACATTCATTTCATGTTCCTGTCCACGTGAACATCCATTAATTTGCCTGTTATATCATGTTGGAGATGTGATGGGCATCTTGCTGATCTTTACATATTTAGTGATTCTGTGTGTGTTTGTGTGTGTGTGTACCGGCATGTGTATTTCAGTGTGTGTGTTTTCTGCAGTGTGGTACTTGTATAATTTCATATGGGCGTACAGTTTGGTGTTAATATACACGACTGCCATTTTGTGTGTCCTCATGTTACTCTGACAGATTTTTTATTTTTCAGATTGTTTGCTGATTGTTATGAATTTCACATTTCATGTCTCACCTTTTTCCCAGCTGTTTATCATGTTTATCTGCCTGGAGCTGGCTCTGTGAGAAACTCTCTGCCTCCTCAGCTTCCCTTAAAATTCAGTCTGGCCCTCAGTGCTTTGAATTACCACATCGAGAGAGGGTTGATTTAGCATTTATTTATTCTGAGCGGCACTTAAAAAACAGCCGAGAGAGAGAGACTAACACACTGGAAAGACAAGTTGAGTGGGAACTTATGGAGGGAAAGGAGAAGGAAGAGAAGTCAAAGGATTGTGAATTTCACAGAGCATCTCTTTATTAACTTTTTCTATATACTGTCTAACTTCTTCAACCTTTTTTTTATGTTTTTCAATTATTTCTGAACTTGTTTTCAAAGTGAAATTGCTCTCCTAACCGTCTTTAACAATGTAATCAAATAATTAAAAAAATGAGTTTAAATTAAATTAAAATTTTTAATTTTAAATTAAAGGCAAATATGAGACCTTTGGGTTAAACCTGGGATAAGCCTTTTATCTGTTAATTGTATCAGTCGGTGTGAGAGCGGCAGTTTTCTTAAATAGGAAGGATGAGTGATCATTGAATCGCAGAACGTCACACATTGTAAGTCTAGATCCATAATCACTCTGCAGGCTTCATCTCCACATGTGCATGTACAGTATGTGTCTAATCAGGGTGAGCCTTTTCATCCTAATAGAGTCGTTTCCAATTGGAGGTGAAGAAAAGAGCAGGAGAATGGTGTCCCTGCTGCTTTTTATATGAGTGGCTCCTGCAGAGCTGAAAAGCCTCATCCTGACTGACTGAGCACATATGTGTAAATTTCAGTGTGTGGAGATGAATGGCTGAGTAGAAGGACTCTCTCTGCAAGAAAACTCTCCTTTATTTAGACTTAGTGGTGCACTACAAGGCCACCTTTAGAGAACATTTTCATTGTAATTTTGAATGTGAAAAATATACAGGGAAAGATTCTGGCATACCTTCCTAACATGCACTGTAAAGGATTATTTTTTCCAGAGAGCCATTGTAAAGCTCAGTTAAAGCTGAGATATGTTCTGCTAGTCACACATTGGTTTGTTACTGTGAGAAAACATGGGCAGCAATTGTACACATGCAATCCTGTTTCCCTAAGAATGACATTAAAATACTACTAATTGGCAACAGCAAATATTCCATTATCAGCATGAATATTTAACATAAATATATGTGAAAAGTTGTAAAATGTTTGTACTCAGTACTGTATATCTGCAGCAGCTTATTTCATTTGTTTGCTTGTAGCTACTGAAGTTTGGTTACAGTTATTTTTTGGTTGTGTCTTGGTGACTTAAAACACTTTGAGAAAGCTAGGGGAAGTTTGTTTTCTTTGTGCACAGTGACTAGGAGCATGACACAGCATGAGCTGTTATTTAAATATTCACCCACAATCATAATCCCTCCCTGACCAAAGTGTTTTAGTGGCCTGAAGCTAACCACATGCAAGAGACAGTATCTGAAAGGCATGTGAGTGTTATTTTACAAAAAGACGGACTGATTCTAACTCATCCGAACCAAAGTGAGAACAAACTTAGTTTTCCAGAGTTGAACTCATCTGTGTGATAATGGATAATGCAGTCCTTCAGTGAGCCTGCAGACCCAAAACATATTAACTTTGACCTAAACTGACAATCTTTAAAACTGCTTCATTAGTGAGGCTGTTTTGGGACTGGAAGGCCGAGCGAATGACGCAGAAGAAACAGACTGCCCTTGAGCAAGGTACTGAGCCCCCAGCTGCTCGACGGACTGCAGCTCCTGCATTCAGCACAGTCACTGCCCCTCATCTCCTCCTGCTTTAAAGTTCACTTGCCTGTTCCAGTGAAGATTTCTACTTACTCACTTACTTGTAAAACAAATTTTAAAAAGTCCCATTTCCACACAAACACATAGCACAAATCCTCCTCATGCCAAATTATCATTTTGTACACTGCGTGAGTGGTACATTATGTGAGTGTGTTTTAGAATCCAACATCAAAAGAGAGAGAGAGAGACGAGGAGAAATAGGAATTGAAAGAAGGAAAGCCGGAAGAAAAAGCGACACACAAAGAGGAGAGAGAGAGAGAGAGAGAGATCGTATGAGGCAGTGTTAACTGTCTCTCTCCCTCTGTCACTCTATCTCGGCCTGTGGAACAAATCTCATTTCCTCAAGCTGCTTTGCCCTGAGCAGAGGAGATGTTCTTTTATGTGTGTGTGAGAAAGAGAGAGAGAGACGGAGAGACAGAGACAGAGACAGACACACAGACGGACAGAAGTCCAGAAGTGCACCCAGCCACAGGGCATTCTAGAGCACAGCCAACCAGTCACCATGGTAACTCGGAGAGCCGAGAGCTGTGGGCCGCTTACGTCAACTAAACTCACACACTCACACAGTTTGTACTGCTACGCTTGTGGGGACCCTCACTGACATAACGCCACACACACACAGTCCACACACAGAGCATTAGTAGAAGCTTCACCTCACGGAACAGATACACATCAATTTTTATCAAATCAAGCATTTTAGGGTTAAACTCTGACTTTGTCTGTGCAGTGTGTGTCAGGCCTTACAAGGTCTAAAGCTTCATTTATACTTACTGGTTGTTAGGTTACAGCCACACCTACTGCAGCTACATGTGTAAACTCGATATACTGTGATTGGTCCAGTCAGGCTGCTTGTGTTTGGACTGCAACAGCGGGGCCATCCCTATAAACTGGTGCAGGAATGAGTCCTAAAGGCCAGAAGTGAGTTAGCATGTTAGCATGTTAGCATCTTCCTGTTGTCAGTGTGTTTCTGGTTAAATGTCTGAAATAAGGTCTGTGGTTTTAACACAAGCTCAAGACATTTTCAGGTTTTATTCTCGGACATAAAATGGGTCAGTAAATCCCCCACTCCTGATGTTTGAAGCTTTTACGTGTCTTAAAAAAGGCGGTTGCTAACGAGTGTCTAAATGAGACTACAGAGGTTGTCGGGGACGTTAACATGAAAACCCATCTACTCACCAGTCCACCTTTACAGCCTCGTTGTGTTTCTACTCACGCTCTTTCAAACTCTCACTAACTTTCTAAGAAGAAAGGCTTTTGTAGAAGAGCTCAGAGCTAAATGAAATGACCAGTTGGAAGCTTAGTGGTGGAGACGTTGACGTCATGTGACCGTGGTGGAGTTGGTTTATAGCCTAACATTAGCTTCTTACTTCTGGAGGTTGGATTTAGGCTTCAAACATCAGATTGAAGATGATCTGATCAACTAAACCTGAAGGATCAGAAACTTTAGTTGGTCACAGTTTATTTTCTGGAATAATCCAAAACACAATGGAAAAAATCCCATTGGCTTTCTGTGGAGGAACCAGAGTGATGCTAACTTCAGGGCTGGACTACAGACACACAGTTTCTACAGTTCTGCCCGTCGTACACAACTAAAGTGGAGACTACCGGTGTTGTGGCGAGTTAACACCAGCTGAGGACGCTGTCAGCTGCTCGGCAGTAGCTCACTTTGCACGCCTGTTCACGAGGCAGCCACACAGGTTTTTACCTCGTCTTGTGTCTCCTATGTTTCTGATGGTGGTACAAAGTGTTGGGAGTGAATATGTGTTGGTAGAAGCCAGCCAGTCTGCTGAATTAGTAGTTTCATCTTTTATTCTCATTTCTTCTCTGCTTCTTTGAGTTCCTGTTAATCTGTTCACACACACACACACACACACACACACACACACACACAGTTATCATACAAAGCACAGCATCAATGCACAAACTATTGCTCTGCACATACATCTTTCTCTCATCTGTGAAAGGCGCAGAGATTAGTCAGAGTTCAGTTTGATTTTATATTGTTCAGCAGGACAACATCCCCCGCTCTATCTCCCTCTCTCTCTATTCTCTCACCCACCTCTCTATCTTTCTCACCCTTTCACACTCTCTCTCTGATCTGCTTCTCTCTGCGACGTCAGCAGCTTGAAAGATGTAACTATTTATTAAAACTGACAAGATTCATTGCCAAGTCTTGGTGAATGTGTTTGTGGGTGAGTGTGTGTTTGGCGTGTGTGTGTGTGTGTGTGTGTATGCCCGTCTGTGTGTGCATGTGTGTGTGTCAGTGTGAGTGTTACAGTGTGTGTGTGTGTGTATGTGGTAGTGTGGGGCTAAACGGAAAGAGAAGGATGGGAGGGAAGAGAATGGAGAATCAGCATCTTCTGTCAACACAGCTGGTTACCCTTTGTAAAGAAGGATAAGCTCTTTCTCTGTGACACACACACACACACACACAGAAAAATGTTCATGCAGAGAAGTACACAACAAACACACAACATAGACAAAATAGTTTCATACACAAAAAAGCTCTTGCACAAATATGTAATGTAGAAAAACACAACACACACACAGCTGGAACATCTTTGTTGATCAAGAACAGGATGTTAGGGGTGTGTGTGTGTGTGTGTGTGTGTGTGTGGTGTGGGTGGGTGGTGCTGCAGTGCAGTTCAGTGATGGTGATGTTGACTGTTGAGGAACAAAGACGTGTTGAGGAAGGAGAAGCTGAGTAGCAGGATGTTCACCTCAGTCACCCGTTCACAGGTTTGATGCCGACATGAGACGACGGTCTAATTACTCTGGCACTGACCTGAACAACACTCACAACGGAAGTTAGTTAAAGCTGAACGACTACAACTGATTATTTTGTTTAGTTTTTAATTAAAGTTTGGAGTGTTCTTTCAGTTTATGACTCATTAGTGTTTAAAGGTTGACTGTGTTACCAGGGAACAAAGTGATCTGTTAAATATGATGAAAGTTTTCTTGGTATAAACATATTTAATTTGTCTTCACTTGATGGACTAAGACTATTAATAGGCGATCAACATATCTTCACATTCATACATAAACTGTTAATCTTGACATGTGAGGTTGTTCAGTTTAGAGTTTAGAGTTATCGCTGCTTCTTGCTTGCTGCACCCCCCCGAGAGACCTGCCCTTGTAACTCCACGTAACACAGCAAACAAGTTGACCCCTCAAAATGTTCATTACTGAAAGATGTAATCACACATCTGTAATACTATAATCAGTAATGCAGTACTTCTAAACACTGGTTATGAAGCAGTCCATCATATTTTGAGTAAACAGTTACTTTCCTGTCTTACACTGTGAGGATGGTGCTCAGTACTAAAAACAGTGATTAAAAATCAGAGTGTGTTAAATGATGAATAAATATGTCAGTGTGTGTAGAAGTCCAGGATCTATGCGAACACCAAAGAAATGAATTGATTGGGAGATTGTTTGTTGTGGGGATCAAGGAAAGCTTCTAATCTCTCTTAGTGACAGACTTGATTAAAAAACAACTGCGATCGACGTGGGACGGCAGATATCAATATGAGAGCCGGATAAAGGTCACATACTGCTAAACACCCCTCGATGTCAAATCCTTATGACTGGAAAATTTGGAGGCTGTTTTGTCTGTTTGTTTTTCTCTCTGTGCCTTCCTCACCACCTGAATTGTTTCCAGTCCTTTGAGTTGAATTGGGTTCATTATTGCAGGAGTCCGTGAGTCCTATTCAAAGCTTCACAGAACACCTGCAACAAATAAAAACTTCAGTGGGAAAACCTTTCCAAATTCTCACTAAGACTCTGTAGACTTCTTAGAAGATATGAGGCATTAATGTGACAGCTGAGAGGCCACAGTAATAGTTGTTCCAGTTGAAGCTGAGCAGTGCTTTTTAACGTTTGTATAAACTGTAAATCTGAAATAATGAAGTTATTATGTTGCTTATGTTGGTTAAAATTAAGGCTGGGCAGTATACCAAAAAATATAATCACAATTTGTTTCCCCATACTGATCGATATCAATATTTATCACCTTATATAAGGGCAAGTTTGAAGAGTATCCTGATTAAAAAAAAAAAAAACAGTGGGCTATTTAGATAAACTTTGAGGAAAAAAACAGAATAACTATTATTCTACAAACATATTTAATCTGCCTTAACTAAACATTAACTTGTAACTGATCAAAAAACTACAATCACAGATTGTTTGATAGGACCTCCTATGTAGAGGTGCTGTTAGCTGTTAGCCCTGCTAGGACTTGGTGTGGATGGACAAACCACATCTTCATCCTCTCTGTGTGGTCGCTGGGATGAAACCTTTTCAGCTGATTGTGAAGATTTGTTGCTGCCTGTCTGGCGACATGTTTTTCAGACGGTCTTAATCTGAGCTTCGTATTTTCTAACATAACCAAACCACTTCCAAATAATCGACATGCTATGATCTTTGTTGCCGACAGTTTCCTGTTTGGAGGATACTGTGAGTTCTTTACTTTTGAGCTTCTCTTTGGTTGACAGCTTTCTTTACCGCTGGTAGGTCAGGGAATGGGTCTGTACTTTGACGTGCAAAAACTGCCGCCTGACTGGCTGTTGTTGCATTAATGCTACCGTGTGATAGGTTGTCGTCTGAATCGACAGAAACTATATTACCATCCCAGATCGAGATCACCCAGCCCCAGTTAAAATTGATTCTTTAGAAACAATTAATCAGATAAGAAGTAGAAATTACATTTTCATTATCCAGTGGAATTTGCCTGAAACACAGACATTGTCAAATATGCCTATACACCTTCTACACACACATATACCACAAAGATACACGTTCCAAACACCCACAGTAACCAACACACATACGAACAACTTGTGTGCATGTGTATCATGCTTAGATGTACACATACATATGTAATAAAACATGTCTGTTTCCCAGAGACTGTGTTACACTAATACACACCTCAGCATTACATCACCTCCATGACACACACCCGTGCACACGCATAAAGAGCTACTGTAAATGTCAGCGTACTCAGCTGTCAGATGAAGGCAGACGTAACGCAGCGCGACTGGGAGTCCCCCCGGAGCATCACGTTCCCACATCAGCTCTGCCTCCTCTGCAGGAATAGAAAGCATCACTTGACATTTATTGTTCCTTCGGCTCCCACAAAGGAAGTGATTTCTAGTAATGACAGAGAGTGTGTATGTCAGTCACAGATTGGGAATACAGGAGTTTATAAGTTGGTGTGTATAAATGACTGAAAATGTGTTTTTCTGGGTAATGAAGTGACGTCTGAGTCAGTCCAACAAAAGTCATTCCAAACTCATCCCACGCTGTTTTCAACCCTAGTTGAAATTTCCGGTACCATTTCCTGAGTTCACATTTTGTTCGGTGAATGTTTTTGTTCAACAGGTGTTCAGAGCAGCACTTGCGTTATCACACACACCTGACTGTGCTGAATGGTTTCTTTATTTTCTACTTTCTAGAACACATGAGTAATTCTTTCACTGATTTAAAAGAATTTATAAGAATGTTTTCTTCTTAGCAGGAGATGATTGAATCACTGAGGTGCAAAAAGATTTTTCTTTCCTGTGCTTGGATTGTTGTCAAAACAACGATATTCCCTGTTTAGTAATATTTAAACAATGAACAGTGCTTGTCTTTCTTCATACACAAAACTAAAATGGACTGCTATAGAAGAGTATTGTAGTGAGAATTTTCAACTGTTCAACTCCATATAATAATACAGCAATACAGCAATTTCCCTCGAGATAAATAAAGCTTCTTGAATCTTGAATCAATACAGAAAGGTAAAGATTAATACATTGCAGTGTGACAGTATCTGCCATGGATGAATTGCTATTTATATATTATAAAAGTAAAGGTTAGTTTTGGTCTTGTCTTAAGCAGGGTTTTCTGTGAGCGTCAGCTGTCAGACAGACATTAAAACATTATCAGCTGACTCCTTTCTCACTGTTTGACGTCACAGTCTCTTTTTAGAACGTTATAACTCTAATCTTTAACCAGATGAAGGATTTTTATCATCAGATGTCTGGATCTTTAGTAAACAAGCTGAGCAAACAGCTGCTCTCCACATCCTGTGTCCGTCCAAGAGCGTCAAAGAGAACTTTTGATTTTAACATGAACTGTTCATTCAGTGTTTTTACTGATTTCAATCACTTAGTCCGACTGTTTTGTAGAGGAGAAGACCTGTGTGGATGATTCAGCTCCCAGTGAAAACCTACTGAACCGTAAACACTGAAGGAACCTAAAAACAAGCTGAGCTAATGTTAGCTGCAGCTCTGCACCGCTGCGCCACCAGCCCCTTACTGACATCCTGTGTCCACCAGAAAAACACAGATTTTTAACATGAAACTACTTTATTCAGTGTTTTAATGATCAGGTGTGTTTGTTTTGGAGAAGGAGGAGACCTCGGAGGAGAATTGAGCTCCTGGTAAAAACCTCCTGAACCATGAACACTGAAGGAATCTTGAAATGCAGTGAGTTGTATGAGTCGTTTAAGAGTGCAATCAAGCTGACTACTTCAGTCACGCAGCTTTTTTAATGCACTTGTGGAAAACCTTGCTTATGCTGCTCACACACAAACCACAAATCCATCTCTGTATGAAAACCTAGCTATATGTGGTATAAGCACGCTTTGCTCACAGAGGCAGTTTTCGACAAATAGCGCAAAGTGGTATTTGTTGCGTTCTTTCTTTTTTTAAAATCATTTCACATAAATTACAGCTTGTAAATGTAACTTTTGATGCAATGATATCAGAGTCTGTGGCAGATTGACAAAGTCTTACCATTAAGATGTAATTTTAAAATCACAGAAAATCCTTCAACTCTAATTGTCATCCATTAACACTGTCACCTGCCAGAGATGTCAACTTCTGCCTGAGAGCAGTGAACAACTTATCAGTTTAAAAAGAAAAGTCCTTATCCTACTGGACAAATATAAAATCAATCAAGATCTTTGATCAAGAGCTTTGTTCAGACGCACAGAATCCGTACAACATTTTTATTTATGCAGTTGTTTGTTCTTTAATGAGATTCACAAGCAGAAATGTTTTTTTTTACAGTTTTTTACAACTTTATTAAAACACATTGTGAGCATATGAGCCCTGTATCATGCAGGAATGTGAGTGTTCGTAGCCTCTGGTCTTGGGGAGGTCCTTGTCTGACAGGAATTGATGTGTTTCTATGAACACTGGTTTGCTCAGAATAAACAGAGAAAGGACGGTTTAGGATGACACCTCAGTCAGAGAAAAAAGGGCAAGTTTTGCACAAGGGAGAATAAACATGGTCTTTACTTTCTGCTGAGTCATTTTTAATGCAATAAGACTTCAGTCAAAAGATGGATTAGCTTCAACAGGCTGTCTGTTTGATCATACATCTTCACTATTCTCCATCTTAAATGTTAAACGCTAAAAGGAGCTCAGCTACACAAAAGAACAAATTTAGCTCCTTACCTTGACGTGTGACTGGATATATTTACCCAGATTGCATTGCTTCAGGTTTAATAAAGTTTTGATGGGATGAAAGAAAAGTAAAACGTCTTCTACATAACTTTTCCCCCTTCTTCTTCTTCTCTCCCGTCCTCTTCATTAAGCAATGCTCTGACTGATGTATTAAACCTTTACTTCTTCCATCCCGCTCCTTTCATTAGTCTGGGACAGATTGTTTCTCTTTCATCTCTCTCCTCCTTTTCTCTGCCCTTTCTTTGTCTTTTTCTGCCGTCTTATTGTCTATTAAAGATGTTCTCTGCAAGACTCGGAGGAATGACAGATTGGGAGTGATGAGAAAATGAACAAAGGGAGCATTGAGCTAAAGGAGAGGGCTTCAGGTGTGTGTGTGTGTGTGTGTGTGTGTGTGTGTGTGTGCATGGAAAGAGGAATGTGTCTTTGTGTGATACCTTGTGCGTGCCCCATTTTTTCCCCCTGAAACCGTGAGTGTGTGAGATGTGTATGATTAGACCTACGTGCCTCATAAACATGAGGGAGATGGTGACATAGATTGTATCCTTCATGTTGGAACATGATGTGGGTTTCTGCAGGGCCACCCTCACCCCCCCCCATCCTTCACTCAGGGTCACTGCCTCTGCATGAATACTGTGACCTCAATCAGCACAATGTGACACAGTTGTGGGGCAGGAAAACCTCACTGGATTTGTTTGATTCTCTGAAACAGTGGACATATTCGTCGCACTCACACTATAGTCACATAAAAATGGTAATTTTTTTCTCCTCAGTGTCAAATAAATCCAGTGATAGTTGTGTGTATACATGGCCACACTGAAAACACAAACTGCTAATAGCTAATTCAGCAACTGTTAATGGCCTCAGTTTGTCAAAATGTAAACAAATACAGGCTGAGAACACAGGGCTGAAGTTGCTCGGACCAATAACAGGAGTGATAAAATCCATCAGTACCTTGTTTTTTTCACGTTGTACTACTGGTATTTCTAAGGCTCCGAGTGATATGCTCCTCTATTCATTCACTTACAGATATTTGCCCGAGGGGCCCACAGTGTTTGACTTTGAAAACCTCTGCTCTCGGCCAAAGCAGTGGATGCACAGACGAACAGGACAGACAACACCCGTCTTAGTCTTCTCTCTGTACAGGAAACAAAAACAGCAACAGAAAAGTAACTCGCTAACTGTTTATTAGGATTATTATCTTGGTTATTAGTTTATTTATTAGCCTGGTTGAAAGATGCCTGATGAATAATCAGAATATTAAGCCTGAACTGTGCATTTAATGCTTTTAAATGTAAGTTGTAATACCTGAGACTGAGCTGAGGCAAACAGATCTGTGAGTGTGGCTTCAGGGCAGTTATCTGTTATCTCTGACAGAGGCAGAGCATGGTGTGAGAGGAAGGTATGTGGAGGAGGAAGTTGTGTCTAGAGAGTCTGTGTGTGCGTATAAATCACCAGTCTTCACATGTTTTGTCTGAGTATTTTAACTGTGTGTCTGATGACAGAGGCAGACAGGACTAACATATTTGAATGTGATCTCAGCTCTCAATCCCTTTTTAACCTGGTGCCTCGTTTTGTGTCGAGAACACTGTGCTAGTTCTTACAGCCGATACCTTCAGCAAACACAACTATATAACACAAGACCCTCTCACCTTTTAGCAAGAACACAACTTCAGCTTGACTTTTACCTTGATAAAGCCTAACAATGCTCAGGTAAAAGAGTCTTACTGAAGTGGTGATGATCTAAAGACTCATCTCAGCCATGTTCATGCTACAGCTGATGGAGGGTAAATAAATAAATAAGTGAAAAGAGATAAGCAGATCAAAGCAGTGAGTCAGGGAGACAGAGAGACAGACAGACAGGCAGACAGCTAGGAAAGCTCCATGTGGGCCTCACTGTCTTGACCAAAGAGCTGCAAATCTCATTCCTACGTGTTGCAAAGTCTCTCAGTGATGCTGAGACTCCCACTGTGTGTGTGAGTCCCAGTGGCACAGGCTAAAGAGAGTATTAGCAGTGAGGTTGGGCTGCAAACCTGTTTAAGAAAACAGGGAGGGTACGGTTTACTTTGTGTGTGCACACTGCTTAAATGCTCTGGTACTGTCTGTACTATATCAAACATGCTGTGGGTATTTATTTAATCATTTAGATGAACAGTTTTTATTATTATTTTTGTGAACACAGCAAAAGGAGGAAAACACATATATACACAAAAAAAACCAAAAAGATATAAAAATAAGAATTCCATGGTGACCCCACCCCGCCCCGACCATCCACCCCCACACCAAACCCCAGAGAGGATCTCACTGACATCAAGAGGACATAATTCATCAAAACAGTGTGAGATTAGAGGCTCAGTCAGTCACGCTGCCAGGAAAGAACTGTCTCGGTTTTAGCACCATGTCTCCCTGCGACCAATAGCTCCCAATTAATAATGTCAAGAAAATCAGTGTTAAGCCATTGGGGATTAGTAACTGAGCCTGGAGGTCTCCACCATAAATCTATCTCTTTTTTCCTGCTGCTGTAACTCACATAAACATGTGTTTTCAGATTAAAACAGAGGGAGTGCCAGTCAGATAAAGTCCAGCTCTCCACATTCCACAAGTGCTTCGCCTCTTCACATTATCAACACATGTGCATGTACTGTATGTGTCTTTAATGGTGTCTGGATGTTGATGTTGCAACAGGTTAATATTGACTCACACCAAAGCAACACCTGCTGACCAGTTAAGGTGGCTTACAGAGTTTTATAGAGTTTTGCAGATGATTAGCTCATGTCTGTTTTTATCTTCCAGCACTTTTGACCTTTGGCTGCTATTCAGTTTTTTCTAATTAAAATTAAAATGACCACTGATAAATACACCACAAATTCTCTCTCAAAAATGCGGCATGTATTTATATTTGACCATTTTCTTCTCAATATTTCATTAAGCCTGTTGATTTCACTGTAATATCTGACACAGCCTAATGGACTCTTAGTGCTTTGAACAAATAATGAATGCACCTCAGAAAATAACCTTTATAGATAAGAACCTTTATAAATCAAATGGAAATGGTCACTAAAATATGTTATATAAAAGGTGCAGCTGAATTAGCAGTGGTAGTCAGTGAGTGATTGGATCTGTCTCCATCTTCTGTTTGTTTATAAGTTACACTGAAAAAATCCTGAAGAAGTTGCGTCACTCACTGACTGGTGCTCACAGCGGTTTAGATTTAGACAGCGAGGAAATCTCCATGTGGGCCTCACTGTTGTGGCCTTGACCAAAGAGCTGCAAATCTCATTCTTATGTGGTGCAAAGTGATGCTGAGACTCCCACTGTGTGTGTGAGTCCCAGTGGCACAGCTAAAGAGAGTATTAGCAGTGAGGTTGGGCTGCAAACCTGTTTAAGAAAACAGGGAGGGTACGGTTTACTTTGTGTGTGCACACTGCTTAAATGCTCTGGTACTGTCTGTACTATATCAAACATGCTGTGGGTATTTAGTGATCTGGTTTTCTCTGTACATGGTTAGATGAACAGCCCAGGCTTTCTTGTGTTAGGTTTTTGGTAGCTTTCTCTATTTCATGCATCAGTCAGAACCTGATTCAACTCATTACACTTTTTTTTTTTTTTTTTAGCTAAATCACACACACAGAGAACTGCAGAGACGGAGGGACAGGCTGCAAACTTTACAACCAAATCTTGTCTTAAAATGGCTGAACCACAAAACTAACTGTGATGCAGTTAGAGACTGGAAACAGAAAGCAGAGAAACACTGAACAGCGCGAGGCAAGGTACAGCAACTCGTTTCTGTTGTCCACTCTGATACGCTCATCATCATGTCAGTAAGTTCTGTCTGCTGAGAGCTGCATGGCACCGGTGTTACAGCGAGTTAAAACAGATGGACAGTGTCAGCAGCCCGGCAGGAGAGACATGGTGTCGCTGCTGCAGTGTTATGTAGTTGCAATAAGACGACTCTGCAGAGGGCTTTTAATTTGAAATGACAGTCACAGGAAGTGGAGACAGCGGTAAAACCTGATTGAGGCAAAATGGAGAGAAAAAGAAGAGAAAAAGAGAGAGAAAGGTAGATTTAACTCGCTAACATTAAGTTAGATTTGTAGTTTTTGGAGCTGCTTTCTGTGAATGGCACAAACTGGATATGTAGATCTGATGAAGGTGACTTAACTGATGTTTTAGGTCAGTCAGGTCAGTCAAACTGCTCCAAAACTAAATTTCCCCATTGTGGGACTAATAAAGGATTATCTTATCTTATCTTATCTTACATTGGGGATTGGGGAGGGGTAGTGTTGCATAAAAAGTTTAATCACAGACACAGACTAGATGAAAATCAGTTTTATTAACCAGGTTTTACAGCCTTTAAAAAAAATTAAGAAAAGTCTGTATGTTTCTGAGCAGTTACAGAGGACCCAGGACCCAAACAGAACACAAACAGGGAGGCTGGATGATGTGCACACTGTTTATAGACTCTGCCTTTAGGTACCAGGTACAGTCTATCTGTGGCATCCCACATGCCTGGAACCTGGTCTACGTCTAAACAGCTTTGAGTGTAAATATTATACTTTCCTACATTCATCATGTCTAAAAATACACCTGGTGGCTCAGAGAGAGGTGATCAGAAATGTCAGCTCACCCTAACACCACTCTGTGTACAGTTTTGATTGTGTGTGTATGCAAAGGTTAATTTCCTTGATTGCCTGAATGTGTGTGTGTGTGTGCGTGTGTGCGCGCACTTATTTACACATGGCTCTATGCATTTCACACACATTAATCTAGTAGCCTCTGTGGTGCTGACCAGTGTTAGTTTTAATGTTATAACATCCATCTTATTGCAGAGGGTGACACCAACAGATCATATATACAGTTCATCCGTGTCTGTGTAACTCTGTGTGTGTGTGTGTGTGGGAGGGAGTGTGAGCCCGCTTGAGGATATTCATGTTGGTGCTCGCATGTGTTCTTGTTTGTGTTTCCATACATCCTCATTGCCTGTCTCTTATTTCATGTTTTTGCCCCTGTGTTCCAACATCAGTTGTCTGGGAGCCTGCCAATGACTGCAGGGCATAAACAACAAGTTTAAGGAATGTCTAAAGAGGAGAGCTGGCAGGACTCAAATACTCGCAGGGAATAAAGCTTCTGTTCTTAAAGCTGCTTTGATTCATAGACACACATTTTCTATCTAACGCTTGCAGCAAAAACTCTGCCCAATCAAGCCGTGAGTAAACACTGCTGATTGACTTTTTGACTCCTGGGCTCTACTGCTCTTTTGGCAACGAGAATGTTGAAGATATATATCATATTTATGTGTGAGGAACAGGAGGAGAATAGTGGTATATCAAAGGACTGCTGTCAGTTTGTGTTTCACAGAGATCTTTTCATTAAAGGGACTAAAATAACCAGTGGTTAAATAAAGTTTTCATATTTTTTCTTTGATCTGAAAGTTGAGATTAGTTATTCAGACTCTCAACATGTCAAACCAGGACACAGGTCCTTGTTTTCACTCTGTGCAAATGTTTGCACATATGTGCACAAAACTTTATCTTCCAACAGTCTTCACCCCTAACCCTAACAGCAAAGCAGAACAAGAGATGATCTTAAAGTAGGAATGCTCCAACTTCACTGACAGAATCCCGATGCAACTTGAGGACACGATTTATTCCCCAGATGATTTTACTTTTTAAAACTGAAGCTGTGCTCAGTAGGTCTCCGGCCAACAGATTAAATACCAGTATAATCCCAGCTGCTATATTATGGCTGCAGTAGTGTAATAACTACATGAGAAGTGTACTGTGTAAATGAACCCAGTAAAACTAAAACTAATCTCCCTGTAAGAGGAGGTACAAGCCGACAGAAAAGTCAACTGCAGTTAAAACACAACTTTGGTCATGCAACTCTGTCCACTTTGGTACAGCTGGGTTCATTTGGAATCATCAGTTCAGTGTTGGCACCAACACAGACACAATAATGACTGGTTTACATTGAAGCCCTCTAATGGCCTCAGATGTTACAGAGCCACAGAGGGCGGAGGTTGGGGTGGATGGATGGGTCAAAAAAACATCAGACATCATTCATCAAACGATGTTGGATTCTTATTTAACCTTACTGACGCTGATGTTTTTAATAAACCAGACAATAAAAGATCAACCTGATTGTACATCTCTAACTTAATTTTTACATAATTTCTGTAACCTGTAACTAAACCTTAACCACAGATCAGAAAATGTTTTTTCTGATGAAAGTGTCTCTCAGTGGTTTTCATGGCCAGAGATGTCTTTGGACTTTCCGGTTTCATTTTTGAGGCAAATTTCAGTAGAGTTATTCTGTCATTTCATTCTGAGAACTCGGTGTTCTGGTGAGTAATAACCAGAGTTGGTAGCTGTCACTTTACAGATTTATTTTGAGGCCACACAGTAATCCATCCTTTCAAATACAGGCAACTGGCTTTGTTTAAAAAAAAGATATCATGAAAAGTTTCTAACATTAATGCTTCTACAAATATATTGCAAATATCATAAATAAATGAAAACACTCATTTTACAGTTTCATTTATCAGATCACATTGTGGGATGAGAAAGGTCACATTCTCTCCTCAGTCCATCCTGAATTGCTCCCTCGTCTCTTTCATATTTCATCTTTAACTGACCGTCTAACCCTCATTAGTGTCAAACACCAGTGCCAGAAAGTGTGAAATGTCTGTGGAAGGCCACTGCAATAACAATTCCACATTTGTCTCTGAAGTTTGAGCCAGATTGTGCCAAGTCTTTATCTCCTGTGGTGTCGAGTCATCCTGCAGACTTTACTTGACTTTACTCGGATGTCCTTTGAGAAGTGATCGATGCACAGGTTTTGTAATTATTTTAGTAAAACTCAGTTGTTTATATTGAGTTCTCATTTGGTAATGAAGCTCCCTGACTTCATATACTGTGATACTCTCATGCTGATCTCACGTCTGGCACAGTGACAGTAGGAAGTGTATGGACAGCTGCTTAATCTGCAACAAACAAATCTGTGAGCAGGACCAGAGCAGGAGGAGAAAACATACTGAGGATGAGCTTGTGCTCTGCATTCAGAGCTCATCACTGCAGTCTGATCAGGCCACAATATACAAGGTCTTTTAAAGCAGCTGTTTCCTCTCAGGGACACTGTGACATCTGGTAATTTATCACAAAAGTCGTCATTACATAAAAAGAAAATGGAACAAACTGTCAAATATTCAATTTGAATTTGTTTATTCATCATTTTGTCTTTAGATTTACTTTGCTGCTGTTTCCTTGTTGCCGACTGATAAGAGCCCTGTCTCCCAGAAATAACATTTCTATACAACTAAACTACAACAGCAAAAAAAATTACATTTCCTGAAAAAGTTATTGTAGGAAATGTAATCTCGGGGTGGGCTATGTTCAGCAACGACAGTGGATTTGCAAGGAGGTGGTGCTTGCAATGTGAACTCATGACCAGGTCCTCCTCTTTCACTTTAAGCATTCAGCTGGTCTCAGATGACCCTCTTATGTTTTAAGGGGATCAAGCCACAACATGGCCTCCAGTCATGGGGGTAAATCTCATTAAAGATTTGTGAGCTCCATCCCTCGACCCATCAAAGTGTCATTTGGGTCGGGGTCTTCCTCTCACATGGAGGAAAGCTGAGAAATGTGTGAAGGAGTGTGTCTGTTTTACCAACGAGATGTTAAATGAACACTTTGGGTTAGAATCAGAAATTAAACATTAGTCTGAGAGAGATTTATTGCACTGGGAGTCCCACAGAATCCTGGGTTGAGTTACTGCCCTGTGGTGACAATGAGATCATCTGTAAGAGAATCCACGAGAAAAGGTGGCACAAAACAAGAAGAGCGTTTTACCTCTAACTCCTGACTTCAAACCAAACACAACATTCTCATTTTTAATATTTAGTCAATGCTGAGCCAAAGAACCAGGAGCTCACGTTCAGCCATGTGACCGTTTTAAAGCTTTGTTGCATTAACCTGCAGCTAAATGTGAAACACTGAGGGGAGAAACAATGTTTCCTACAGACCCAGTATTTACTTTACCTTAGCTGTATTTACATGACTTTTATAAGGTGAATTCAATCTTCTAGTTTGTCCTTCTCTCTCTGCCCTGACCAAACATTATCATCATCTAAGCCTGTAATTTAAACTACAACTCTGACTGCTGGAGCATTAAAGGACCATGCTTTACAGTGTTTTATTCAAACAACGACCTAATGGTCAGTGCATTTAATTACCAATTACAAATAATTTATCAATAGAAAATCTGGAAAAATATCTCAGCACCGTCATTATTGAACATCTGTAAATGCACCCACTCACACCAGATTAGAAACACAGGTGTGTTTGGAAGGGCGTGGTCACCTGTATGTACCTGACTGCTGGGAGCCCTGCAGGCTGAGCTGCGATCAACAGCAGTTTATAGTAAGCTTTATTCACATGCAGTCATGCGTCTCCCCCTTGTTGGGGTTCCTCAGCCTTCACCATCAGCATCTCCCCGGTGTGTAATTAGTTTTACTTAGTGTTTGTGTGGCCTTGATGCAGAAGGTTTCCTTATGCTGTGAAGGAGGTTTTCAACTGAAACCCGTCCCGGATTCTCAGAGGTCATTGCCAAACACAGCCGTCACCCAGAGAGGGTGAGAGGGGGTGAGAGAGATGGTGAGAGAGGAGAGGTGCAGAATATAAACTAAAGCTACTGTAGAGCCCGTCAGGTTCATCTCATGAGGCAGTTTAGGAAAATGAGTATCTCCAGCGGTCAACTGTTGTGACTGTGTCCAAGTGTTTTCCTCTTCACTCTCTTTTTTGTCCCCATTCTCTTATTCTCTCCTTCTCCATCATTATTTACTGTATACTGTTTCTGTACTAAGTGTTGTAAACAGGTTTGTGTGTGCGACTTTCTTTTCTCTGCCAGTGTTATTGTAGCTGAACAGAGCTGTAGGAAAATGTCTCACTGAGTCTCACTCTGTGTTTCCAGCTCTTTATTTATTTCTGAATAGAGCTGAATCAATGTACACATGCACACACCTGTGGATTACACCTGTAAATACTGCTCATCCACGTGAGTAATTGTATTTCTGTTTGTTGTAAGTTACTGCAAAACTGATCTGAGCAGCAAATCACCGTGGTACACTGTGGTGAGAGAGAGAACAGGAGCTTAAGGGCACATTACATCAGTCCTGTTTGCAAAGAAATCTAAGCAACTTTAAAAATTCGCTCTGTTACTAAATGAGTCTGGAGGACTGGGAGTACACATTACACCCCCAGCTGAGGCTCGTTTTATCCCAGGCTTTGATCGCCCAAAGCATTGTTCCAATATATGCAAAGCTAGAGCACCGCACCCACCTGAAATTTGGGCCTAAGCCCGGCCCAGGTCCAACTCTTTCTGAGCTCGAACCTGGCTCAAAACCCAAAGCTGATAATTTTATATCAAACCTCTCCCTCTCTCTCTCTCCGTGTTTTTCTTTCTCTATTTTACACAAATAGCTGCCTAACAGACGCTGGCACACTGTTCTAAGTAATCAGCCAATCCATCATGATGAAGTAACTGAAGAAGAACTGTAAATATTAACAGAAAACCCCAACAGTGGTAATATAGCTCACACAATGTATAATTACCAGCACGCTCACACAGCCTCAGCTCTTTAAACGTGTCTGCTGATGGAGCACGTTCTAAAATAACCAACGAACACATGGAGTAGAGCCAAGACGATGAGAAACTGATCACTGTCCTGATACCTTCTGACTGCAGTTTATATGTGAGACTGAAGCAGCAAAATCGACCTGGAAAGTTACAGTAGGTGCACAGTTGAGACAAAAACCACCTCGATGATGTCCCAGTGGCTCAGTCTACTTCACACACCATCTGTCTGTGGCACACACCATCACCTTTATTCCACTTCATTTCACTGCTTCCCTGTCTCTCTCTGCTGCTCTGTGGCATTTAAAGGAAGGAGTAGTTAGACTTTTCTGAGAGTTAGAGGTCAACACCACTCCCATGTTTGCAGAGTCAGTGTGAAGCTAGCTAGCTTAGCACAAAGACTGGAAACATCTGCATCGATTTCCCGTCTTGTAAAGCATCTTGAATCGGCCATGTTGTGTTTGTGTCACCTTGCTGTTTCTTTCTTGAGGGTTATTTGTTTAATATCTTTACCTACATTAAGATCCCCAGTGTACGTGTAACTTTTCCAATAACCCGTTCCCTCACACCTTTTTCTGTCTATTTGGCTCAGTGGTCTGCATGACTGACCAGCCGGTGTCAGGGAAGACACAGCCGGGGAATGATGAGCATGCTGCCTCCCCCTCTCAGCCTCCCTAATCCGCCCCAATCTAATTTAGATTAGCCCTGAACATTCCCCCAACATTCTCTGAGCTGTTGATATTACAAACATACCACACAACAGCCGGGTGTGTTCACAGAGAATGTCAAGATGATCCCTGCTGCAGGGTTGGGATCTGTGTGTGTGTGTGTGTGTGTGTGTGTGTGTGTGTGTGGGCTTGTTTTTCCATGTCTCTTCGTCATTTGTGGAGGAGGCTACGTGTGTGTTTTCAGCATGTGTGTGTGTCAGTGATTTTCCTTTGTTTGCAGTCAGTATTTGTCTGTTTCTGGACATTTCAGAGCCTGAGGCCAGACGTCACCTGAGGGCATCGATCTGTTCTTTGTGATTTTTTATTACAATTATAATTTTACTGTGAATCTCTTAATTTAACTTTATTCAACATTTATTTCATGTATCTAAAATACTAAAAAAAGAGCACAATAGTCTTATTTTAATCATGTTCAGGGTAATATATATATAACACTGATCAAAATATTCAAAACTATTTTTTATATTATACAACTTAAGGCCTTAACACACTGGGGATGTGACGATTAAACAACACGAAAATACGAAAATAAGAAATCCTCTCCTTCTGAATACACAGGAGCTGAAGCTCCACCGCGACCGGTTCTGGACATATTTTAGGATGTTGGTGGGACAGTTTGAGGTCCTGCTGAGGAGGCAGAGACCACCTACCAGGATCCTCTGACCCAGAGCAGCTTAGCATTTTATATCATGCTCTATTGTTTATTTAATATTTGATATTTATTTAATATTATATCTTAATATTTATTTTGCGATCTTCCACACATCACGTGGCTGCAGACAGAAAGGTGAATAGCAGCATGGAGGGTGAAGGTGAGACAAAACCAGGTTGCTCTGGACCAGCTGAGACAAATCCAAGCGCTTGTTCCTAAACGCAGGGCTGCCTGCCTCTGTAGCATGAAAAGTCTGACACGGACCAGAACCGGTTTCCACAACAGACTGAAACACCACGAGCCTCTTCTACCACCTACACAAGAACCACGTCAAAGAGGATGGAGAGAGTTTACAAATGTACAAATATAGAAACTATTAATTCATTGGATTTACAGAAAAGATCTTGATACATATTGTAATCTGGAAATGAGATTTTGGTCATGTTGCACAGTCCTAATATTCACAGTGAGAAAGCTCAAAGATCATATTTTGTACCCTCTTCCATAGTATTAGTAGTAGTATTTTCTATAATATAAATAAAGAGGTTGTTCCAGAATCAGTTCAGTTAATTAACTGAGACTGAGTAGTTTTGATCTGGTGGATTGGCCTGGGACATTCAGAGTGTGGGTTAGTGTTCATCATCAGCCTGTCCTCATTATTGTTCATCCATATCTCAGTTAGGAGTCTTATCCCCCTGTGGAAAGTGGTTATTCATACGTGACTCTTCTGCAGCAGTGTGGGCAAATGAAGTGAGGATGTCACGTTAGCAGTTTCTATTAATCATATAAGAGCAAGAATCAGCGCTCAGTAGTGTGTCCACCCACTGAGCAACATTTTTATATGTATTTGTGGTGAATTGTGATTTCTTCATGTACGATATGAGTGTGTTTGTGTTGTATGTTGCTTGACTGAGTGTGTGTTTCCATCAGGGCGTCAAGACCTGAAGAAGCTCTTCACTGACCTTGCCAAAGTAAAACCGAGCCATTCATACCTCTGTGTAGTCTTCACGTCTCTGTGAAAACAGCTCTCCTCTTCTTCTGTTTACTCTCTTACTCTCCTCTCATTTTTCGAACCTGTGTTGATCTCCACCTCCCTGTTTCTCTGTCGCCTTGAGTTGAATGTGCAGAAACAGTATTTGTTGTGAAAACATAGTCACATACCGTTCTAGTACATTCCCCCACGTTTGGTGTTTAGTAAAAACATAGAGAGCCTTCCATCCCTGAAAACCTTGGGTGGGATTTTTTTATTTTGCGAAGAACAAGAGCCAAAAACAATCCTTCACAAGAAAAAAACACCAGTGCTAACATCTGTGTTGTGAGATGAAACCTTGCGTTTATATGTACAGATGTCAGTAATTGATGTCAGTCTATTTGTTTACTCAGAGTTCTATTCTGCACAGCGCAGCAGCATCATATCTTTGCTTTCCAGTTGTATTGTTTTCTCTGTTATATTGTTGGTTTTTCCTATCCTCTCCCTCATCTCCCTCCCTGTCTTTTCATTTCCTCTCCTCACTTTTCTCAGCCTCTCTCATCCATAGCTGATTGGAGAGCCATATCACCAAAATGTGACACATTATTAGAGTTTAAGAAAAGATATCTGATCCCATAAATGATGACCATACATCTTAGAAATTACAGATCATTGTGGTTTCTGGGTAGGAATTAATGTCAGTAGACTTCTTGCTCTCGCTGTCTTTTCTCTCCATCTCATTTCTTTTGCTTTCCTCTACTCTCCACCCCACTTCTCTCATAACCTCTCCTTTCTCCCATCTCATTTCCTCTCCTTTTCTTTGCTCTCCGTGTTACTCATCTCTTCTTCCATTCACTCTTCCCCTATTAAATACACATCTGAGTCTCTTCTGACCCTCTTCTTCCAGACGTACACACTTCATCTGCCAGAGCAGAGCCAGATTCATCTCAGTTGATGAAATACTACAGTTATGTGAGCATGTGGAGCTGAGGGTCATTAGAGGAAATAAACTTCCTTAACCTTTTACTTTCAGGTTAACTTAAATTTAAGGCAGAGTACATAAGAAAACTAGAAATATTAATGCACTGTAGAACTTAAAAACAAGACAAAATGACCACAGTGAGTAATAATATTAGTATTTACAGTTTCAAAGCAGCTTAATACAGAAACAGGAGAAAGAAACAGAGTTTATCCCTCGACAACCGTTGCTCTGAAGGTTGTATCAAACGAAGATGTCCTCAGTGTGTAGCTGATAAGTAGGAATCAGTGTCTCAGACTTTGATAATACGCTGTTGTTACTGTATGGAGAGGAAGGCGGGCGGAGGGGGAACAGAAGATACGCTGACGTGCAGGAATATAGAGACAGGGAATGTCAAGATGCTGTAGATGGTGTGTCAGCCTTTCTGTCAGCCTGTGTGGAGGTTTTGTAGAGGAGGGAAAACGTTGACTCTTTCTCTCTAGACGAGGCGACAGGCAGCGAAGGAGTGAGGACGAGAGATGAAGCAGGAGGAGGAGAGGCAGATGGTGAGGGAGTCACTGTCGCATCAGCATACTGTATTTGAATTTTCTATAAAATGATTTAATGTGCATCTTTTAAAAACGGTCTCTGTTCCACTGCGAACGCTCTGTCCTTGTCCTCTAAACAGGAGGCTGGGTCTTGAGTAGGTGGTTGCAACGTGGGCATGAACTGTGAGTCACCGTGGTGTTTCTCACTTTGTCATCATGCACACTTTAATAAAGACTCTTTCAGAAAGCCAAGGATCAACTTCAGTTGGTTGAATCACAGTCTTGCTCTGCTGCCAAGGGACAGTGCATCTTCTCTCTCTGCTGATCCCCTCAGGATTCATATATTTACACTAAAACTGAGTCTAACTTTGTTTTTAATCTGCTCGCCTTATAATTACGCTGCATCCCAAACCAAATGTCCTTGGTTCGTGCACAGCAGCTTAGTCTGGGCACAAGTCCATGTCTCAGCATTTGGATCCACACACAGATCCCATGAACACTTTATCACTTCATCTACATCTATAAACCCAATCTCAAAAACACTGTAAATGCATCAGGGTGAGATGCATTGGAAAGGTGTAAATGCATCTGCCTCTCCAAGATGCATACATACATTTACTTCCTAGCCGTCATCCTTCTCCGTCCATAAAGGAGGCGCCTGTGATTTCCACAGGTCACAGAGAAGGTGCTCTGAGCTGTTGTAACGTTTATCTGATCCCCGACCAGTCTGAACGCTGCCTCAGTAAGTCACCCAAGTGTTGGTGTTGATTAGCAGTAATAGCTAGTTTGCTAAAACGTGTTCACACACTGTTTGTTATAAATTGACTGTTAAAGTGCACAGGTTCTTCTTCCTCAGCTCCCAAACAGTTTCAGGTGCATTATCATCACGGTCTGGACCAGAGCAGAGCCGACCCTGATTTGCATTTATCCAGTAAAACCAAGGTGAACGCACATCAGGTTTGTGGAGTAGCTTGTGTATGTGACACAAACCTGAATCAATCAAACAGCTGTACTTTTAGATATTTTATATATTAAAAGTGTTGAAAACCTTGGTTTTACTGAGGAATCTTAAAGCACTAACACTACGAGGCAAATCTTGTGATAACATTAGACATGTGAGTCTCGTGGTAGACGTCTGATTTTGGAACTAAAGTCAGAATCATGTGATGACTCTTCTTTGTTTCTAAAGGTCAGGAGCAGCTGCTGTGGTAGGCTCTTCAGAGCATGAAGCAGAAATGGTCCCCAAACAAAACACATCACAAAGAAAACTCTGTCTCTGGAAACTCAGAGTCCAAATGTCTCCCGTCTGTCTTCTGTACAGAACATTTTTACAGTGTTGATTCATAAAATGTGGATTACTTAGTGCTTCAGTCGTCTTCATTCATTATTAGGTACACCTGTAACATCTAATGTGATCCAACGCAGCAGCTCAGCCATAAATTTGGACCATATAAAGATAATAATATTCCATTTTGATCGACACTGATATTAATCAAGTAGCAAGCACATCTGATGTTGTGTTTAGGGAACCTTGAAATGTGTTCAGATCCTTTGAACACAGGTGGTTGAGTAATGTTTTCATGTTTTTCATCCATAGCACACAACAAAGTCTCTGTAACTTCACTTAGTTGTTTTCTCCATGCCGTACATGACTTCCACTCTCCTCAGTTTGTGTGTAACTATAGAGTAATTTACATTTCATCACGCTCGGTGGTGGATTATCTTGCAGGCCACCTGTGTAAATTCTTTAATAATGCATTTAGTTTTCTGTCTGTTTTCTGTCCCAGTGGGAGGCACTAATAAACAGAAAGGTAAACACTGGGACTAAACGTACCGAGAAATGAATGATTCATATTTTGGATTACTAACAAGTGTCAGTCAATACTGACTCCGTAAAGAAAGCTGTAGATGTGTTTTTATAGTCTTACGGTGATTTCATTTTGGAGAGTGGTAATATGACCAGGAATAATCAAACACCTGAAACACTCTAGGTAAAATGTTGAGCATCCACCTGCCTCAGTGTAACAGTCATTCTCTGTGCTGTTATCAAATCCTTTCATCTCCCTCCAGCATTAACAGAAAAAAAGAAAAAGCACTGCTGATGTAAATCAGCTTTTTCACTGTGTTGTGTCTCTGGTAAATCTCTCGATACGACTTTATATTAATTCTGTTCTGCTCTGTGGTTTCTGGGTTACACCAGTAACTAGCAGCCACGAACCAGGCCACCAGCAAATCCTACACACTCCTCAGCATCTGTGAAATAGTCTTAAAGCAGATTTGTGCTGTGAACATGTGTGAGGAGAGGCCTGTTCTGTTTATCTCACCTCTTATATGAAATTGTTACATAGTTTTAGTGTCACTGCTGTTTGCTTCTTTTCTACAGTTTTTCAGATAGTCTTCTCTCTGCCCGTCCTGTTGAACAGTCCTCACACCTAAGAAACAGAAAAGGTCATTGGTCATTTTCCTTCTAAAAGGAAAGGTCACTTGTCAGGAAAATGTAAACATTGCTGTTTTATGCACCAAAGACAGATGACAGATGGTGTCGGTTTTCTGTTTACGACTGTCTCATCCTGCTTCTTCACCTAAACTTCCCTTCTAATCTGTCTTCTTCTGAACTTCTTGCGATTGTGCTTCCATTTCATCCTCCTGTATCTTTCTGTTCCTTCCCATCGCTCTGTCTCTTGAACATCTGTGTTCGGTGTTTTCTTGTTCAACTGTAGAGTATTTATATCAGGGTATTAGTATAATTGCCACATTTTTCTAGCAGCTCGGTGAGGAATGCATTTGTCTCCGAGACAAACAGAGAAGTGATGGCACAGGCCTGAACAGCTGCGGTAACAGGGCTGCGTCTCAATGGCAACAGGTGCAAGGAGGCTGCTGTGGATTAACACTAAAGCAAGACACTGGATCCTGATTGTGAGTGGGTAAGTGAGAGACAATGAATGTGTCTCAGATTGCGTGTGTGTGTGTGTGTGTGTGTGTACAGCCCTGTCTCCTATACATTATGTTTCTATATAAACTAAACGATAGGAAACACATCTGTGAGTAGATTACGTTTTCTAAAATTCACACGTCGTTTCTGCTACCACATCTTTTCATGTAGCTCAGTCTCAGTCAGCTTTATGAACCAGGTTCCTGGTTCAGACTCTCACAGCTCCTGGATCAGGTTCAGAGAAAGATCCCGGTCTGGTCTAATCTAGAAAAAGTTGACAGTGACTTCAGACACAGCCTGTTTATTTACACTGAACCTAAACCATCTTTCCCTGAACTTGAACCAAAGAGGATGTGAGCTCCAGTCTCTCTCTCTCTAATCTGGATTAGTGATTAGCTGTGTGTTACCAGCCAGTTTCCTTGAGCCTCCCTCTGCCAGAGAATAAACTGTTTAAACAGTTTATGCTCAAGTGTTACTTTTACTGATTAGTTTGGTTTTGATTCGTTATTTGATGCTGTAAAAAGTTATCATCACTGTCATCTACAAAGAAAATCTCAGCTCTGTAAGATACAGGAAATAAGAAGGGACAGATACATTCAGCAGGCTAACAGGCTAATAAACCCTTCAGCTCTTTCCTTCAAGTGAAATGAGATGAATCCAGGTGTAAGTTATGATTCCTAATTAATTGCACCTGTTGAATCCACTTCACTGAGTGTAGATAAAGAGACAGGAAACAAAGAAGCAGGAGATTACTGAAACGTTTCTTATGTACATTTATGAAAGAGAATGGGGAAGAAATAATTGTGGAATTAATTTGAGCATTACAGGACTTCATGACCTCTACCATAATCCTTATTTTACTACATATATCTAGTTCTATAATACTAATGCCTTCATTTCCTTGTCATGTTGTTAAACTGATCCGTCCTATGTGGAATTAAACAACACATGATGGTATCACATAAAAATGACTTCTGCAAATCACAGACTGAAAAGAAAGAAAAACCTATTTTTAAACCTTGACTAAATGTAATAGAAACACAATATAAAGGCTGCCAGTGACATAAAGTGACTGATAATCCAGGTTCTTTACGTTAGAAGCTCATTCCTAAATTATCCACAGTATAAATCCAAATACATTTCACCTCCTCCACCTGCTCAGCTTTTCTGAGCATTAGCTGCCTGAAGTTTACACACAGTGATGAAAGCACCAAACTCAGAGGTGGATCCTTAAATTACAGTAAGATATTAAATCTGCATAAGGAAATACTTTAATCAATACTTATCAAACGTTATCGATTGTCTAAACCTGTTTCCCTGCTGCCTCATGGCCTAAACCTGATTAATAAAACTTTAAAAATGAAACGGGTGCTGTCGTCAGCACAGTTGTAATGAAACTGAATTAAAGGAAGAGAAAAAGAGCTTTCATTTGTTTTGGTTGGCTTTAAATTTAAGAGTAAATATAACTTGGACTGAAGCCTATCATTGCTGGAATATGTCTGAAGGCAGAATTTTTTTCTCTGAGGATGGAGGTGTGTTAGTTTTTACAGGTCACATTTATCCACACACAGTTTGCTTCTGTTTGTTCTGTAGTTGCAGCTAAATCAAATACGTTCCATTTAATTAATAATAGTGAGATCACACATAGAAGTTATCACAGAAAAACTGTTTGCTTAAAACACAGAGCGAGGCTTTGAATTAAATGAGTTATTGACACATGACATTTAAAGTGTTTATCTAACTGAGGTATTTGTGGCAGAGTGTGCGAGCTTTCATTCACATGTCCTGTAATGAAGATAATGTTGGATTTAGCTCGTGTAACAGGTGTAGTGTTTGGCTGACCTGGTGTCTCTGTGTGTGATGCAGGCCACAGAGTTATCTGTGAGTAAAGCAGCAGCATACGTTAGGGTTAGCAGTTACCCTGCTCGGTCCCTTTGGGAACACGTCTATATCAAGTGAATGTTTGGATAAAAAGAAACATGCTGAATATGCAGGAGAGTTTTTTCCAACCGTTGGAGCTGCAGGTGTTTTGAAGCTTGAACTTGAGGCACCTTCTCACAGTGTTGTTGCTTGTGTCAGGTACATTCAGCTCATACCAACTGTTCAGCAGCCTTGGCAGTAAAATCTCTTCAAGCTGCTTTCTCCTGAATCACTGAGATCACACTAAGACAAACAGCAAACTAAACTCTGCTGTGGTGTTCATGTGTAGCGGCTCTGAGTTGTGTAGTGTTTGTGAGACGTCTTTGTGTTTTCACTACATATACATCAGCACTGTGGCCTTTTTGGAGCATGAATATTACATTGAAGCTGCAAATAAAGACTGCCCCATCAATGAACAGTAAAACATTTTCAGGAAGCAGGAAGTGCTTGGCTCAAATACCAACAACAGACAGAAGACACTCACTCAAATGAACATACAGAGGCTGGAAACAGTGAAAAATCAGTTGTCAAATGAAAACATTTTACTTCTCTAACTGTCCAGAAGCTCAGAGCAGAGTGGGCTGTCACCTGTTCACTGTACATCATGTTGATTATTACCTGGATGGAAATACTTTGGCCTGTCTACGCATTTTTATATTTCAGAATTCAGTTATTGTCTTTTAAGAACTGAAATGCTGGACCATGTGTGACAATCTCCTCAATAATATGCAGTTGCTTGTTAAGAAAAACACCTGCAACAGGTGTACTGAGGTGTGGATATGAAATATAAACTTGTTTCATGTGCGTAATAACTCTGACTCTGAGAGACCGATGACATTTATACTGAACACTGTGGATGTGAATTATTCTGAAGTGACCTTATGTGGCCCTGTGCATTACTATGAGTGTGTGTGTGTGTGTGTGTGTGTGTGTGTGTGTGTGTGTGTGTGTGTGTGCAGAGCTCCTGCTCTCAGCCCAGATATCAAGATGTAAATTATGGTGCTCTGTGAGCACAAACAGGAAATATGAGGAAGCTGCTGTTGCTCTCAACAATATACGAGCATCTGAGTCAGAATAATAGATGGATTGTTCTCGGAGCCATTGGGGAGAATGGTAGTGTGCTCTGCAATCAATGGTCTCTAATTATACCTGTAAATGTTTGTCATTCACTCTGAGGCTGTTTATCTATTAATCATTTCTGCCACCGTCGTTGCATTTTTATTCATATTTGTCACAAATGAACCTCTGTCACCTGCACATATTTTCACACTGAACCCGGTCTACCCACACAGACGCTTCTCACAACCACAGCATCGTAACACAATAACATCTGAAGAAAAACCAGAGCAGCGTGTCCTTCCAGAAACAGAGCTCACCGTTTTCATTAAGTTCTATTTAACACATATTTCATCTTTGGATCTTATTACAGAACAATAGAGGGTTTGCAAGAACCACTCATACGAGCAGATTCATGGCTCATACGAGATGATTTACAAGAATTAGTGTCATACTTGGAATTTTTTCTTTGGCATGAAGAGGCACAGAGTGGAAACAGCTCAGGATCTTACAGAAAATTAACTATAATGACTGTAGAACAATACATGAAACAGAAACTGTGTAATTATTTGTAATTATTTACACCGTTTGATTCCAGTTGTCATGATGATTTCAGTAGTTTGTGAAGGTATCAGCCTTAAAGAAAGGAGCTGTTATTTCCTGCTGTTGTGTTTGCTTTGTGTTGAACTCTCTGTCCACTCTCTTAGTTTGTAGCTACAGAGAATTAGAATTCAGACCGGACAGTTGAGCAGTAAATTCAGAACCAGACATGTTTGGGTTTTCTTCTTTCCTTGGATCTCTCTGTGATAACAGTCTGAGCTGATCACAGAGACTCTGACTACTTTAATTAGTGTGTTTGAATGTCTGATGAATGCAGAGCAGAGAATGTGGGACAGAGTGGACTGACTGAAGCTGTGGTCCTGCTGCTCTGCTCCTCCTCCTCTGCAGAGTTAGCTGTTTAAATCTACTGTCTCTGAGCTTTTCAGCCAAACTCTCTGCCGACACGTTTATCACATATTAACACCCCAGGAGAGAACCCATCTGAATGTCCCTGATCCAGCGCTGCCATGTTAGCATGTAGGCTAATACAGTTACAGGTGAGAGGAGAGAAGGATCCTGAGAGATTCACACGCCCGGAGCTAAGCCATTAATCTTACATTTGTATTCTTGTTGGACTGAGCTGATCGATACGGGGCATCCCTTCCTGGTTCCACTCCACAATGTGCACTTCTTTGCTGATTCCTCAGGGGAGCTGGAACAGCAGCACAGCACTGCCCCAAGGACACAGTAAAACTTCATGTTGGACAAAGTTAATCAAGACAAGACACTTCCTCTTTTTATCTCCCTCTCCCCCTTTTTTTTTTTTTCCCTTTCTTTGTGACTCGCTCGGTCACGTGACGTTTCCCCCGTCTTCGCCTGTGTCCACATGACGATGTCAGCCGGACCACAGAGGCCACAGCAGAGAGAGTGCAGAGTTACAGAGTGCTGGCATGTAAAGCAGTCCTCCTGCAGTTCAGATAAGAGGAGAGAAGGTTCCACAGGGTTTTCTGAAGGATTTACGTGTGCAATACTAATCCATGCTTCATTCATTGGTATTCATGCTCTTCCAGGCTAATCAACATGGGGTCCCCCTTTATCCTCAGCTTTTCTCTCCCTAATTTGTTTTCTTCCCCTCCCTTCCAGGAGCGCAGTAAGTCATTGGGAAGCAGTCTTTCTCTATTTCCCTTTATTTCTCACTTTATTTCTTTTTACCCTCCCTCCCTCTCCCTTTCACCCCTCACTGAGATGATAGGTCAGTTAAAAGGACACCTGCGGTCTTTCCTGGCCATTACACTGCGTGTGTGTGTGTGATACAGACATATAGCCAAAAGCTGCAGAGGGAAGATGGACCAATTAGATTAGAGCTGCCGGTGTGGGAGGAGCTTGACAAGAGAGGTGTGTGCTGTGTGTGTGTGTATGTGTGTGTTTGTGTGTGAGAAATGGGAGCACATTCCTCAGCCTTAACACAAAAGGCTGAGGTCCATTAATCTGGCTCTGTGGCTGTGATGGGAGTCACAGCAGGCGACACTGGCTTTGTATTTACCTCTTGTCTCACACACACACTGGCCTCAATTTATGTGAGACATGACGACAACATCTAAAGACCTAGAATCAGACAGCGACAGCTCGGCCTCACAGGTTCACTCAACATTTGAAATAAAAGCATACACACAGTAAACGTGCACTTGGCGTGGGTCGGTTACAGGTTTTGACGTTTACTGGTATTACTGATATTTTATGTTTTACCATGACAGACTTTTCCCCAGGCTCAGGCTCACAGGGCATTTATTTCAAAAACTTAACATACACGTTTACTAATGTTCTGAATATTCTGTGTTATTTGAAAATCCAACAGATTGTGTTCAATAGAGCAAAAGACCAGGCATTTCAAAATAACTCCTGTTAGAGCTGTAATCACAAAACGGTGACATTTCTGCTTAAGTTTATCATAGTGTCAGAATCTCATTCTGCCTCCTGTTCACAGTGTTTCTGTGATGATGTTCAGTTTAAGTCCTGTCGTCTTGGACATTATCCACAGTCCCCTGAAGTTTTCTCAGTACTGAAGGGGTTAAAGAAAACTTGCTGTCCTCTTTCCTTTCATCCCACTACTCAGCAGCCTTCTCCCAGCCTCAGTGAACCCCCACTCTCCTCCCCAGTCTAGTTCCCATGCATTCCTAGTGGCCTCGGAAACCCAATATACCCCTTTTGGTGTGTCCACAGATCCACAGTGTGGCCTTTCCGTCGTGCCAGCTGCCTTCCTCTCCTTCAGCCAAATGGAATGTTAAGCCCCACTTGTGGCTAGCTTTGTTCCCCGTCATGCAAGGCAAACAAAAGGCAAAGTGGCTTTTCATTGTATTAGGTACTCCAATACCCCCAAATCCTCCCTCTCACCCATTCTTCCTCCGCTCTCACAAAAAGAAATGTGCACGGTGGCGAAGTGTGTCTGCGTGCCACACGCAGACACGCATGAGCCTGCACGAATGTAGGACGGCAGGTGTTTGCATGCATGCAGGAGCGCACACACCCTCACACACACAAAGGCCTAAACATGCATGAACTGGGTCAAACTCACACAGGTTTACACTGGAGCTGCATCCACTCCCTCTGTCTGATTGATCTATTATTAGAAGCCGTTCAGAAGGCATCACTGCATCAAATACAGAACAAGCTGTAACAAAAGTCATAAAACCGTCACTGAAAACAAGAGACAACCTTTATTTATCAACCTGGAAAAAATGTATTCACATTTGTTTGTCGTGTAAATGAGTGTGTGAAAGATGTGTCAGCTGGTGTTTACACATGAATTTCCTTCGGGCTGTTTACCTCCTTTATGCAGAAATGACACGTTGAACATTACTGTGACTTAATTACTATATGAAACCTTTTGGATCACAGACATCAGGAAGATCTCTCGAATCAATATGGAGACTGACTCTTACCTAATTTCTGTAGTAGATTCCCCACAGGCTGACCGTGAATTACACAACAAGCAGTGGCATTAATATGCATCATCATTCTGGCTCATTCTTTAACTGATGACCATGAATTCTGGAGAGCAGTGTTTGAAACTGGACACCATCCATCTCACACACATGCAGGTGGGTTCCTGATAATAAAACTGTTGCCTGTAATTTAGCACGACACCGGGCACCAAATTAGCAGTTTAGAAAAGTCCCAGTTTTTGTCTACGCCTGCTGGATCGCTTTGGAACACCTGCAGTGATGGAGAAAGTTTCCCCAGGCCTGGACCTTTTCCTTTTCTATTGTTTCACTTTCACCAGAAACAGACTCTTCAGTGTCAAATGTATCTAAGGCACAAAAATAGAAGACAAAATAAAGGGTTGGATACCAGTCACCTTTTCCTTTATTGACTGTGCAGCTGCTGCTGTTTTTCATGAACTGGTCATTGTTAACAAAACCTGTGATATTCCAGTAAAATAAAATAAAATGTCTCAGAGCTCTTAAAAGTCTGCGTCATGGCTGAAACTGATTACTCATTTAAACACCTGCCAAAAAATGTGACTCACATTCGGACTGTTTAATCACTGCAGTGTTGACATCATTCAGAGGTAACAACCAAATGTATCATTAACTGGTTCACCTGAAAAACAAGCACTAATTCTGGATAACTTCCAGCAGGAATGTCTTCAAATATACAATCACACATGCTGTTTATAGACTTACATTTAGTTTGTTTTTGGACTGTTTTATTTAGCTGTACTTTATCATTTTAGACACATACTGACTAGATTTTTTAGGTGTCCAGGTGTTTGTACATCCAGCCAGTGTCCTCCTCCTCCAGAGGAGCCTGTTGTTGCAAAGAAAGCACTACAAGATGTTTACAAATGTTAAACATGTATGCTCATGTTCACTCCACTGAAGATGGTGTGACTCTTCCTCTTCACCATCAACCTCATCATCTGAGCACATGGATCAGTGGTGGGAAAGTGGGTTGTGCTTCTTCACTGTGGACGGCATCAGCGAGGAGCAATACAATGAATTTATCAGGCCAGGTGACATTTCTTCATTTATTGAATTCTCCACGTTTTCATCATGTCCTCTGTAGCCTCATGTCCCTGCAGAGGAGCGACAGGAGAAGAAGAGGCTTTTGGCTCCATCATTATGAACTTTTCTAATTGCATTGTCGGTAATATTCAGATAAATTAGCTGCTCGCTGAATATTTGTAGCATTTCATGATGTCCCAGAACTGTGAATAGTTTTCCAGTGGTTGTTTTGTTTTCTTTCTTAATTATACGACACACTAGTTCTGGTAAATAATCTCAGGTATGAGGAACATGTCGGGATAATTAAGTTAGAATTTATTAGTTAAGCTCTCTGTTGTTGTGCACAAAGAGGCAAATACCTGTGTCGGTACAAACCAGTGAAGCACAACCACAGATGAAGACGTACTGTCAACTTCCTCCTCACAGCTGTATAAATTGCACTACCTGTGAACTCAACTACAATTGCCCAGCCAATCACGTGATTGCCCAGAAGTGCCCACGAGGACAGGAGGTGAGTCATTTGTTGAAATCATGCTTTAAGACTTTTTTTATTATAGGACAGTAAACTGATTTAGGTCTAGGTCATTTCCATTGTAAGAATTACCACTCTTTTAAATGTTAAACTCTGAATGGTTTTTGAGCAGTGGCTAAAAATGTGTGATGGTTCCCTTTATCTGATATTGTTAAAGGTGGAGCATCCTCTGCTGCACTGCTCCCAAACTGATCACATTTGAATGCCAGGAAACTCCAGTGGTTAACTACTGGAATGAAGACTTTGACTGGTGCGTCCCTGGAGACAACATCCTCACAGGCATCCAGACCCGCAACAGGAATAATGGGTAAATACACATACTCCAAATGGTCATAATTTACCATGTTTTAATCAAACTAAACACTCTGGATCCTCTTAGGTTTTATATTGTGCACCACTGCTGCAGATGAGTAGAACTTTCACTGATGAAGTCCAGTAAAGTAGACATCAGATTTCTAATGATGTAACATAATGATTTTTAATTGACAGGATCATCGCTGGAGTTCAGTTACTGCAGAGCAACAACAGTAGGTGAATACTCCCATTGTTCTTCATTGCCCATAGCTGCCAGAGGTTAATATCAGAGAAAGATTTACCTTGTTTTGTTGTGGATACATTTCATTTGACTGAATCTTCCTGAATCTCTCCATGCACTCGGCTTCTGGCACGAGCAAAGCAGAACTGACCGGGACATTTATGTCAAGATCAACTTTGAAAACATTGAGGCCGGACAAGAGAGAAACTTTCTACAACAGGAAACAAACAACCTGAATGTTCCATACGACTACACCTCTGTTATGCATTATGGACCCAAGGACTTCTCAAAGACTGGACGAGACACCATCACTCCCCTCAGACCATCAGCAGTAATAGGCCAGAGGATCGGCATGTCGGAAAATGACATTCTGAAAATCAACAAGCTCTACGGCTGCAGTAAGTACACAAGTAAAGTAAAGTAAAGTCAGTATGCAGTTTACAGAAATATGATGAGTCTAACACATGGTGTCCAACTGTAACGTTACAAGTCTGTAAGACCTTTTCTCAGAGCTGTCAGTGTAACTTATCAACTGACTTCTTACAGAGGATTACCTCCATAAGAACGGCGAGTGGGACAATGAGTTGGGTGGTGTTTTGAGTCGCCAGTGTCCTTCTGGCCAAGCTCTTTCTGGCATCACAAGGTGAACAGTACTATATATTTGTTTAGGAGCACTCGGCTCTGAACATATTTCCTGTAATTAGAGATGGTCTTTGTCTCTTTTACAAAAACAAAATCATATAAACAGATATTTATCCATATCTTTAGTCTTATATTCTTATACACAAACATTTTCAAACATGTTTGTTTGTGTCCACAGTAATGACAAAGTAGATCGACTTTGGGGGATTTCATGCAAGGCATTCAAGGAAAACAAGACATGCCGCTGGTCAGGTTATGTGAATGAATACTGGGGAACCATTGACTTCAAATGTGCGGACAACGAAGTGATTGCAGGGGCCTACAGTGTACACAGCACCATCAAGCCAAGACAGGAGGTGAGTATCAGTTTTAAGGTCATTTGTTTTCACTACTACACTGCTAAAGACATCAACCAACTCTTAGCCTTAAGATAATGTTGAGTCCAAGTCGAGTCACAAATCCTGAAAAAGATCAAAGGTAGATAAAATGGTAAATCTTACCTTCCTTGGTAGCTAATGTAAATGAAAACCTCGTCCTTGTTCTTCCAGGTGGAGGTTTTACTGCTGCAGTGCCCCTGGTTTTGTCACATTCAACTGCAAAGAGGAACCAAAGATCAACTACTGGCAGGAGAACTTCAGGTGGACAGTCCCCAGCAGCAACTTCCTGACAGGAGTGAAAAGCTTTTTTGATTATCCAGCATGGTAAAAACAGGTGTCTCAGTTAAACCACAGCCGTACAGCGTTTTAGTCGAGTCACTCAGCGTCAAGTCCGAGTCAAATCTCAAGAACCCCACGTTCAAATCTAACCAAACCAAAGAAGAGTCTGATTCAAGTTCAAGTCTGAGTCGTCTGAGTCTTAGCATCCACATGTAGACTAGTGAGCACAGCTGCCCTAAAACTGGATAATGTTACAGTGTTAATACAGCAGTCAATATCAAATGTCAGATTATTCTGGCCTGTTACAAACAGCTAACAAAAAAGGTCTGAATGAATCTGAGAGTCAGGACTTGAGTTCTACCACACTGTGTACATCCTTGTCCAGGTCTTAGACCGAACCTTTTTACCATTTATCCTTAAGAAATATTCAATCTCCAGTTTGTAAATGCCTTTAAAACGTTATCGTCTCTCATCGACAGCGATCAGTCGGTGGAGTTTCACGTACTGCCAGATGAAACTTTTTGGAATGAGAAGATCCATGACAAGATTTGCTGATGTACCATGATAATTGATTACTGTACCATCTCAGCTGTCTGAAGACGTCTCTGATTTAAAGGTGTATCTGAGTGCACCAACCAGTGCTTAAGACCACAGAGTCTTAGTTCAGCATGCTGTGTCTATGCAGCAGATGTGAGTTATCATGAGCAACATGGAGGGTATTCTTCATTTTGTTTATCAGTTTTCATGAGCACAACTTGTTAGACATTATTGAAAGAAAAAATCAATTTACAGATTGCTCTGAATGTCCATCTGCCACCTGCAAGCTGTAGTCAGAAATTTAAAAGACTTTATTATAGCAGCAGCTTTGTAACCATCACTCGTGGGTTTATAATGGCCTGCATTTATCAAGATCAGAAGTGCTGATGTAAGATCATTAAGAAAGTGCCCCTGGCCATCTCCTCTCATAATGACCTGAACAGAGAAACTGGTCTCAGAGCTGCTCTCCTGCTGCAGCGGTGAAACAAAACAAAAAGCCTCAGTGTGGTTAGAGAGTGAAGCAAAGGCTCAGTGATGTCTGGTTTTCACAGTGTCTCAGGTTGGTGCTGCTGTGGATGGTGGTGGTTGTGTTTTATGTCTCGTCTCTCTCCTGGGCTTTTCTTAGGTTTGTAAAGTTGTATTGTCTTGTTTTGCAGTTAATGTTGATCTAGATTAGATCATCTCTGTCAGGTGGAGCAGGACACGTACATGTATAATTATCATGAAATACTCATTACTGATTACTGTATTGCAATTTATGGGTATACTTTATTATAGTTAACACTGTAAAACTGTTTTACTGATCTTTCTTTTAAATAAAGTCAACATGAATTAGAATATGAGTTTTTAGGATTAATCCTCCAGGTGAATAAACACTTCCTACATTTCCTGTATTCATAAATTACCTTTTAACGTCTGGAGATAAAAGAGGGGAACATAATATTCATTTATGATGATAATGATGATGAGGCTAAACTTAACAACCTGCAGGTGTTTTGGATGATGCAACCAACTTTTAGCAACAGTCTGACAACACAAACATGATGAGAGTGAAATGTCCACCAGATATAAACCGTGTTGTAGAACAGTGTCTGTGCCCCTGCTGATTAACATCCTGAATGATTCCTTCCTGCATATGCTGCCATTTTGGGTCTGTGTGTTGACCTCTGTCTTTCAGTGACAGGAATCAGTCGCACAGCGTGACTCCTGCACAGACAGAGATGACCTAAAGTCAAATACCAGTGTGAACGTTACTGAGCAATACAAAGTGTGATGTGAGTGAATGTGTGAACAGTGTGTGCATGAGATAAGATGGCAACAAGGCAATTACTCCATGTTTTGGTCTTTGATCTGAGAACATGAGTCGTGTGTTTGTCTACTTCCTGTCCTCTGAATTTTCAGCTTAAAGGTTTTTCTCAGTTTCTCAGTTTCAGAAACCGTGTTCAGGCCACTCCCACATATTAACAGTTGTTAGATGATGCATCCAATAACCTGAACGAACTCTTGTTATGACTCAATATCTGCAACACCGACGTCATTCCCATCAGCCTCAGCTGCACTTTGTGTTTAGTGCTGCGTAGCAAACGTTAGCATTCTGATTTTAGCTTGAAGAACCAGTGTGCATAGGTGCAGCCTCACGGAGCTGCTGGCATGGCTGTAATCTGTGGTCACTGCAGCACTTATATTCACCATCTCGTCAGGAAACACGTGTAAACATGAGGCTGGATTCTTATTACATAGGAATGATGTGGTCAGATTCAATCAGGCAGCCAGACATACATGAATAAGGAAAGATAAGATGATTGAATTTGACCTAATTAATGAATCTGACCTGTCGCAGCAGCAGTGTGATATATGAATATAAATCACAATACAACAAATAGGATAAAACATCAAAAACAACACAGCTCTCACAGGAAGATAGAATTTCTGGTGCCACGAACCTGAGCTGAAAGTAGCCAGGGGAAAATGGAGAGGGGAGGGAAAAAAGGAAAAAGAAAGAAATAGATCAAAGAGGGGGTAATGAAGCTTGTCCAATCCTGAAGAGCCACATAAGAAAACAGAGATACGGTGATTGTGGTGGGGCTGCTGAGAAAGAGGCAGACAGAGAGAGAGAGATAAATTATGATGAAGTTGTGGGTGATGAAGGGAGAGGGAAAAAAGAAAGAGACGAGCAAGGTAGCAGGTGGATAGTATTACTCTCGCACTGTTAAAATCTCTCCCTCTCTGTTTTCTTTTGCTCTATTATCTCCATCTCTTTCTCCCTCTCCCTCCCTCTCTCTTTCAGTCTCTATCTCTCTCAGTGTGTCCTGCGAAGCGAGACCTGGCCGTAAATGGGAACAGAGGTAGCGGTGATCACGCTGGTCTTCTCCAGCAGGGCCCCTTCCTCAGCTCATTAAGCCTACAGCAGAGCTCTACTTACCTGCCTGGGATAAAGGGGGATTTGGAGAAAGAGGAGGGTGAGTAGAGGAGTTGCAGTGGGGTTTCAGGGAGGGGGAGTTTAAAAAAAAAAGAAAAGACAGAGATAAAACAGAGAGTGTATGAGAGCGCTCTGTGGTTTGAGCTGTGTAGTGACTCACAGAATCCACTGATTCTGATCCTTTAAACTTGCACATAACAGAGCATGTTTGTAGCAGCGAGAGGAGATCGATGGTAGAGACCGTTTTGGCAGCGAACACCTCAAACACAACGTCACAGTGAATGTAGACGCACACTGAACACAGCCTGGCACGAGGAGAATTTAGTCCCCGTTCATTTTCTGTAGGAGACGAGTGAATGTCATTGCAGCCTCGTTTTTATGGTGTCAGAGTGATTTATGTGTTTTATGTGAAGCTGTTTTATGTCTGTGTACTGTCTGCCACTGCGCTACATGTTTCAGTTAGTGCCTAATAATGCAGCACAATGTCTTATTTAGCGCTTATTCTGTTAACATCAATATTTTCTATCTTATTACTTTAGGACGTTGTGAATTATGTGCTTCTGTGTCGCCGGTTTTAATTATTACCTAACACTAGAGTATAATTGCATCCTGCAGAGTTTTTTTTCACCAACATCAATATCCTGTTTCTCCCTTTTTTTCCTCCTTGTCCTATTACTCTGCCTGCTTAAACACACACACACACACACACACACACATGTATATCCTGTATATATTGGTTTTACTGCTCACAGCTGTACCATCCTTTCTCACCCTCACCGCTGTCGTATGGGAGTGGTTTGCAGAGACTTGATTGTCCACATTACGAGTAAACTGAATAAACTAAAAGATGGAAGATGCATCTCCACTGTACAAAAATGAAGCCAAATATTCCAGATACGACCTTCATTGGTGTTAACATGTAAAATAAAATGACGTCCCTCCACAGTGAGTAAAACTGACTCTTCTCTGATGCTAAATGTGGATGATGATCAGAGTCAGTTCAACCAGAAGATAAAAATAAACAAATAAATAAAAAAGAAATGAACAACAATACAAGAGCAGAAGCAGAAAAAGAAAAGTTAGGAGAAGGCAGGAAGAGGAGAGGGAAGCAGAGGGCTGGACTTTCGAGCAAGAAAACAGTGTAGTGAGAAGGAAAGATTACTCCTCTGTAATGCTGTGCTCAATGAGGGAGAACCCGATGAGAATAAATTGAAGTCGTGGAGATGAGGGCTTTACACGCTGCAACATTCTCCAAATCACTTCACATCACTCAGACCTACCCTTAGACATGAACCCCAGTCTCCAGCAGACAGCTTCTTTTCTCTGCCTTCTCCTCCACGCTCCGTCATTTTCCCCTTTCTGTAACATTCAGAGTTTAGATCTTCAACTGAGCCAGGACCACTTGGACGGCTTTTGATGGACAGTAGCTGGTGTGGTGTGAGCAGCCCAGCATCCTTTGTCTGTGACGATTCTACACCACAACACTCTCACATTTCAGACCCTGTACCCCCGAGATAGGACACACTACTTCCACCCTCCTTCTATCAAAGAACCTATGAGACCAGTTAGATTCATATGAGGACTGAAAAGTGACCGACCGATCCACCGGTGTCACTGAAGCCTCTGTGAAGGGATTCATGGCCGGGCACTTCTCCACGTTTCCCTCCAGCTATCAGATGCTCTATCAAACAGCTGTACCAGCCTGCTGTCATTCACCTAAAGCACTTGAAGCATTTAAAAGCCAGTTTGAGCTGGTTGTGTCGTGTTGCTGTCTTCAGTTGGTCGTCTGAGACAACTGCTGCCTCATGTCTCCAACACATGCCTGATTTACTGCGCTGGTGACGAGGTTTGTTCAGACACGGCCTTGGCGGATCACGTAGGCTGACACACATGATGCATGTGGCTGCACAAGGACACACACATAAACGCTGTCTGGTTCACAGGCATGTAAACGTAAAAAAATCCAATAAACCCAACATCATAAAGAGTAAGAAGCTGACAGGAGCACATTCAAGGGCTGTACCCAACCCAGAATTTTGTCTATTCAATTATCCGGGGGCGTTAGAGTCAGACACTGACTGATAGCAGGGATTTGTCCCTGCACAGGGAGGATCAGTTGTTATTGCAAATCTAACTTAATGTTAGCGAGTTAAATCTACTTTTCTTTCTCTCTCCTCCTCACCTCAACTGAGTATCACTGCTGTCTCCACTTCCTGTGACTGTTGTTTCAAATTAAAAGTCCTAATCATTGTCCGCAGTGAGCCGCTGTTACAAACTGTAAACCACAGAAACACTGCAGACATAAAGCTGGCATCCTGATCACAGCTCAGTTATGATCCTGCTGCACCACGTCTCTCCTGCTGGGCTGCTGACACTGTCAGTCTGTTTCAACTCGCTGTAACACCAGTTTCTGCTTTAGATGTGTGTTGTCCTGTGATGAATGTGCAGCTCTCTGAAGGTAGAACTCACCTGACACCTAAGCTCAGTCTGTCATCAAGTCTCTACCTCCATCACAGTTAGTTTTGTGGTTTTAAGACCAGACAGTTGGGCAGCCAGAAATCAGGGACTTAAGATCAATTCATCGAATAGTCGACTTTTAACTGTTAGTTTGGAATGTAGTGAGCAGATTCACTCTCTGTTTCACTGTGCTAATGCCATAATACACCACATGCACCCATGTGTTGTCGTGTCAGCTGCTGACACCTGTGGCCAGATGTTCCCAGACCTGAGCCCGGTGTGCTGTGAGGACCTGGCTGTTCGATTTCAGTCTTAAACCCCCAAACAGGCGACTGGCTCCCACAGGAGGGGGATCCTTGGAGGGAGAGGAACAAGAAGAGGAGGGACTGATTGATTAGATGCCACAAATGAGAGTGATGGAGAAAGAGAGATTAGTTAGAATTCTCATTGGAAAATAATGAAAGGAGAAGAGAGAGAGGAAGAGAGAGCGCCTGTGGTAATGAATGGTTTCAGGTCAAAGACTTGTATCCCCCCATGGAGAAAGGCAGACAGAAAAAAAACAAAGAATTTAAAGTGATAAAGGGAAAGCCTACAGTAATGAAAGGTTCCAGGTTATGTGGATGCTCATATAGTGAGAATGAGCTATTGAAATGGGAGGTCGCAGGTCACTCAGTCTAAAGCTCGCACTTTACAGACAGAGAGACCAAAGACTCACCGGCAGACAGAGCGATAAAAGTCGATGCAAACAGCCCACCCCCCCTCCCTCGACCTTGGCTGTGGAATGTGCGTCCCCCTCCTTTGTATTCAGGGTCAGACGCTGTAGTCCTGAATCCCATGGGTCTGTGAACTGAGCAGGTCTGGGTCAACAATCAAAACACAGCCCAGAGACAATAGATGCTCTGCTGGTTAACTGACTAATCAATGTCAGTGCCCACCTCTGCACGTACGTGGCCCCTGGGGACAGACGACGAGCTGCGTCAGAAGAGAAAGAGGACGTTCAGTGAGCTTCACTCGCTGTTTTCTGAGTGTTGGCTTTTTTTGATAAGGTCTCTGCTCAAGGCCGTCCTTTTGTTTCCAGCTTCTTCTCTCAGTGTCTCTGCATGTCTTTACTGTCTCCCATTCACCAGCTCCTTTCTCTCTCGTCACTGTTTGGAAAGGCTGTCGTGACTCTATTGGAACCTTCTTCTTCTTCTTATTATTATTATTATTATTGCATATGTTTCTGGTGGGTGTTGGCCCCCTCCAGGTCTGTCCCTTGTGTTTGTTTTGCCGTCTTCAGTAGAGCAGGTGTTGTCCTGGACTGGTGTGGTGAAGAGGGAAGAAAAAACTTTGTGTAGGTTCTGACCCTCACCTGTGGTCATAAGCTTTGGGTAGTGATGCAAGCAGCTGAAATGAGTTTCCACGGCAGGCTGGCTGGGCTCAGCCTCACAGGCAGAGCACGGAGCTCCGACTGGACGGAGCTCAGAGGAGAGCTGCTGCTCCTTCACGTCGAAAGGAGCCAGCTGAGGTGGTTTTGGCGTCTGATAGGGATCCTCCTGGGTGCCTTCTGGGCTCGTCCACCTGTGGGGAGACCCTGGGGTCGATTCAGAACTTGCTGGAGGGATTACATATCCTATCTGACCTGGGAACGCCTCAGGATCCCCCAGGAGGAGCAGGAAATCAAACGTTTAACTTAACCTGCTGCCTCCACGATCAGACTCAGGATAAGTAGCAGAAGATGGATTATTGCTCTGCACACAGGCAGGGCTGTTTGTCGTGTCTGTATGAACCCTGAAGCTGAACTCACTCCCACCTCCTCTGCACTGTCAGTGTAAAACTAACAAATCATTTCATTTGTTTTAATCACTGTTGTTATTCTCCTGAAAAGACATTAGACCTAAACACCAAAGTGTGGTTAATGTTCGTGCACTAATCACACAGAATCTCTCACTGTATTACTTTTCCTCTTGGGCTGAGCAGCTCCTGTTCATACACTCACCTGTGCACCTTTACTCACTCTGGGCCTTTAATGCCTGGTTTGAATTCCTCAGCCTCTCTGAGTATTGTTGCCGACCATGTCCGTCCTCTGACGGCTGCGTCCACCACACTGGTTTCATGGACTCAGCGGTGAGTTCAGGGTACCTGCAGCTGACAGTGTTGGATCTGAGGCCAGCTTTGTGTCCGTCTCCTGACAGGACTGTGTGCAGCAGGCTTGTTGCTTGTTGCTGCTGCTGAGGGAATGTTTATGTGCTCCTTCTTCCACTTGACATTTGTTGACCTTGAGAAGAATCAAAGCTTGTATTTTGGGTTTTTTTGTTAAAGTTAATTGTCTGTGGATTCAGCACCACTCCTGCCCGGTTGGCATCCTGAACTGAAGCACCATTGTGTAATAAAATGGAATTATGCCCTTAATCATTGCCCTCTCTCCTGCTCCTGCTCTCATTCACTCTCTCTCTTTATCTGCCTCCTTCCACACCAGCTCTCCATTTCCCCCTTTCTTTTTGAAGTCATTATAGGATCCTTGGACAGTTTTATGACATTTATTCTGCTCGGCACTTCTCTCTCTCTCCCTCTCTTTCTCATCTCTCTCTTTTCTCTCATCATCCCTCTCTCTTTCTGTTAATTACCCTTGCAGTCTTATCTGTCGACACCCTTCAAACTTGCGGTTCCCTGTCATGAATCAAGCGCTCCCTCCTCCCCCTCCTCCTCCTCCTCCTCCACCCGTATCAGCCAAACAATTAACCAACCGGCTCGCTCTAATTAAGCATCACAGAAAGACACATGCACAACTCCACCTTTTTCCTTTGTGTGGGCCCACTCATCTCTTGGTGGTGGAATCACACGTTTTTGTCTTTGCTCTCTGGTGAATGTTCCTGAGCAGCGTTCAGTCTCAGATGAAGACGTCCTCCATAGACAAACAAACAAATGAAAAAACCTCCTCTGTCAGCAGGAGCTTTTCCTTTCCATGAGACTTTCAGTTGTTACAAAGGAGGGAAGGTTAATAGAATGTCATGCCTGTCTTCTCTAATGATAATGCATATACATATATAATTGTGTGCATGTTTGTGAACGTGCACACTCTATTACCTTCTTCCATGAGCTCGCTCTGTGGCTGTTTCTTGCCTGAGTCCTAACTGTGAAGGCTTAATAATACTGATCAATAACCGTATTGATTGAGCTGCTGATGAGGTGGCCCTGAGCATGGTACTTAACTCCCTGCATTGTGTAGTGTTTTAAACCTCCACCTAGTTTCTGTGTGGTGCAGACTCACACCCTCCGTTAGAACCCTCGGAGCACGCCGGGCGGCCGTTAACCGGAGATGACAGGAAACTGTCCCAGAGTGCCGCAGCACATGCAGCTAACCTTCGGAAGGAGCCCGGCCCTTTATGATTGATCACTTTAATACAAAGGACGCAGTAAAGCAGAACTAAATACAAAATGAACTGTACTGGTATTGTACATTATTACTTCATTATTACTTTCCAAAGTGGCACATGACCCTTAATACACAGGACGTTCTGATCCCTTCTCTTATTTAACCCTGGAGACTCGGGCCTTTTCTAACAGCCTGTTAATGTCCTTTCATCAGCTTCATGCTTCATGACTCTCACTCACTTCATGAGAATTAGAAACAGGAGTTTGAGCTCCACTGTTTGTTCTGCTCTGTATGCTGCTGACAGGACTTTCTGCTCCAAAATAAATCGGTTTAATTGTTTGTTATTGGTGTTTTATAAGTGAGTCAGGTTTACCAGGGAGTTTGATCTCTCTGTGGTTTAACTGACCACAATAAAAGATAAAGATAAAGATAAATAGATAAACACAATGAGGTACGAAAAATAAAACAAAGAGCTTAATGAGCGCTGGGCCGCTGCGTCTGGACGTGAACGTCACAGCGTAGTTTAACATCTTGTACATCTTTGACATTTTGGAAAACAGTAGGAACATATATTTGTTGTCGATATGTGTGGTCATTTACAGGTTCAAGATGAGAAGAAAACAGTGATAAAGTGAAGCAGCACATTAGTGTTAGTGGGTGAATCAGGAAGGTGACGTCAGAAATTTAAAAACCTGGAAAAAGACAGAAGATGTTTAGAATTGTGTGAACTGACCCTTTAACATTGAAAAGGTGCAGACAGTTCAGGTTTCTGAGCTGCACGTCACACAGACAAGCTACCACAGCATCTCCCTCTGTCTCTGCCTTTCATCTCTTTCTCTCCATCACAAACATGTACACTCCATCAGACATGTATACACACTGACACACACACTCACTCAACGAGGGCAACGCCGAGGAAGCAATTGGCTGTGGAAGAAGATAGTTTTTTGTAATTATTTCCCCGCGACGTGGCCGACATGGAAAATATTACCCACACGAACAGAAGCAATCAGTTTCCTCCTCAAGGTGTCGGATACACTTATTACACCGCACCGAGGACGATTTGAAATGCATAATCCCTCTCCCACACGCTTCCTCGTCTGCGTTTATTTAATAATTTCCCCAATAACTACATGAATATCATTAGAAATGTCACAGCGACAGTTTGTGAAGGAATGCAGAAATCCCTGAACTACCTGCAGTCTGACGTTTTTATTTGTTACTGGAGAGGAGAGGAGCTGATTGACTGGTGGGTTGACACAGTGATTGAATAAAATGGGAAATGGAACGTGACGGAAATGCAAGGGCAGAAGCTCTGGGAGCTTCCTGTTCACTCGGCGCACAAGTCAGGGTTTCCTTTTCTAAAGTTTGTCTCTGCCTGTTCCTCAGCGGTGGGAAAAAAGAGTCAGGTCCTGAAGTGAAACAGGTGGCTGCAGCTGCTGTTTGCTATGCACATCACTGTGCATTTGGGGTTAATTGTGAGAAAGCTGGGCTTGTTACCGGATGGCTGCCAGTTTAAATCCCCTAACAGGCCTGGGAAATCAGGGCTGGTAAAGTAAGTGAGACGCGCTCATTGTCGCAACACTCTGTGGCTGTTCAATGAGGGAACTGAGCACAGTGTAGCTGCATCACTCTCCCCCACCCTGCAACAGCTCCCCTCAGCTGTTATTACAATGTGTAAGTGCATGTTGAGCTGGTGTAGCTTGTCTGAGCTGGTGTGTCTCCGAGAAGAGTCTGTAAATGGGAGTGCTAATGGGTAACAGTCAGAGTAACCAGGGCTCAGCACGTTCAGATATTCGCTGATGGATCCAGACATGAATCTACCTGTAAACCTGGTGTCACCTGATTCTCATAAACACTGTAGATGTGGTGTAACTGTGTGTTTCCACAGATTCTCCTTTCAGAGAGAAAAATGTGCAGAGACGTTTAGAAAAACTAAGAGCAGCAGTTTCTCACTTTGGCATTTTGTTTTAACACTGAGCAGGTGTGTATCTGTGCTCAGAGTTTGGATTTGTCTCTTTTATTGAGAGCCTGGGTTTTCTGTGTTTGCCTCCTGCCCACATGGTCTCTGGTGATAAGAGCATGGGCGATCCCTTAAAATCTCTGTTTTTATTATTACTCTTTCTTTTCTCTCTTTTCTCCTGAGTGTTACTCTGCACTTTGCTCCTCACAGTTTGGTGCTAATGTGAATCCATTTTGTCTGTTTTTGCCTCTTCATCACAAACATGGGACGTAACAAATGACATTGCTGTGAATCAGCAAACTCCTCTCTGTCCCCTCCTCTCTCGTCACTAACAGACTCTGAGTTATCTGAGGTGGTCCTGTGAGGGCATCTGCAGTTATAGACATTCATGATTCATTTACTATAATCTCATTAGAAGCTCCTAGCATCAGCGAAATGCCACAGAGACAAATACAGAATGTTAATGTTCATATTTAATCATCTTATCTGAATATTTTCTGCTTTTACTGTCAATGTATGTTTTCTTTAAGAATCTTTAATGTGTTATATGGAAGGAAAATATGCTCTGGATAAATACTACACATATTTCCATAAAGAAATAACAGAATTTCTGTTTAAAAAGGGCTTTAAACTGTCCACTGCTGAATGTCCAGTGACGCTGAATAACAGGTTTCATCTTAATATGAAGGTCACCATGTGAACCGGACACAACACAGAATCTATCTGCTGATTGTAGAGGTGTCAGTTAACGCAGTGGACTTCCCTCCATCGTTTTTCTCTCGTCTGTAGCTGTCAGACAGTCAGCTGTGAAAACACCTGCAGAGCTTTCATATGCAGTTTAAACCTCAGTGATATCAGGGACTCGTCTCCACCTGCGTTCATCACATGATCAGTGTCCTGGTGCATTGTGGGTGTGTGTAAATGGAGTTGTAGTGATGAGGATAAATCATGGCTCTTATTGAACCACAGTTTCTGGATGTGGAAAATATTAAATTCAGAACATGGGAGAAAAAGACATTTCCTGCCGTCTCCTGATAAAAATCAACGTTGGTTTCTTTTCAGCATGAATCTGATCTCTCCATAACCTTCACTAATTATTTCTGGTTGCCTAAATTTAACCACACCTTGCACAGCGCTGAAATGCATCTCATTTAAAACCCTTCTCTGTCTCTTCCTCTAATTATGCTAATGTCCTGATGTTACATTCTGCAGATCACTTTTAGAGTTTCTCCCTCTTTAATTTTTTTGCTCCTATCTAAACAGGACCCAATAATTCAAACAGATAAGCTGCGTTCCTCCCTCGCCTGTTAATTCGTTGCCTGGTCTTTATAACGCCGGCCTGTGTGGAATGAGTGCGTGCTTGTCTCAGTAATTTATTAAGCTATGTTTAGTTGCCCCGTGTTACATAAGGGATAGTTTACTCTCTCACTTCATAAAACTTATGTGGCGGAATAATGAGCGGAGCGTTCCTGATGGCACTAATTCATGCCTAAGCACCTGATATCATTAAGGTGGGGGGGGTGAGGGGGTGTCACAGGAGCAGCAGGACCAGTTCTGATCCAGACCGGGCATTAAGGTAGATTTATACATCAGTGGGACGGTGCAGAGGAGCCATCGTCCTAGGAGCTGATTTATTACAGTGTCGCATTTCACTTGTTGACGGGACAAATCATCTGTAATTACACACGTCAGAGAAACTCCCTCAGCTGCTTCACCACAGGAAGTGAAGCTCATCCAATCACTGACGACTGAGCAGGTGTGTTCACTTTGTGTTTGTGATTTGGACACATACACGTTAGTGAGAGTTTGAAAGAGCGTGAGTAGAAACACAACGAGGCTGTAAAGGTGGACTGGTGAGTAGATGGGTTTTCATGTTAACGTCCCCGACAACCTCTGTAGTCTCATTTAGACACTCGTTAGCAACCGCCTTTTTTAAGACACGTAAAAGCTTCAAACATCAGGAGTGGGGGATTTACTGACCCATTTTATGTCGGAGAATAAAACCTGAAAATGTCTTGAGCTTGTGTTAAAACCACAGACCTTATTTCAGACATTTAACCAGAAACACACTGACAACAGGAAGTGCTAACATGCTAACATGCTAACTGACTTCCTGGTTGGAGGATCAGTCCTGCAGGACTCTGTGTAGGGCTTCAACTAATGATACCTTCCTTTACTGATTATTTCTCAGTGTGCTTGTGCCTTGTTGCTTTCTGGAAGCTGCAGAATTGGAGATGCAGGCTGTTGATAATGGACAGGTGACAGACTGTTAACCTGTCTATCTCTGCTTCAGCTCTGTTACAGTCTCTGCATCACAGTAACATGAAATACAGTTAATTGTACTCTGTGATTTGATCTTGCAGTGGTTCAGTCTGTGTTTAGTCTCAGTGGCTGCATTTGAATCGATAAGAGCAGAGAGGGAAAGTGTTTCCAGGTGTGGTGAGGAATGAAGGAGTCACCGCCGACACCTGGAGCCTGTGATGGAGGTGGTGGAGAGTTTGTAGCTCCACTGAAGCAGTTGGCGGTTACGTGATTGGTACATGGTTTGCAATTACTGAGTGATCAGGAGGCTTAGTGTCTGTTTGTTTGTGTGTTTCTTTAATTTATTTGTTCATGTGTAATTCATCTGTCCATGTGCAGCACTGTGGAGAGGGATAAGGGGAATTTATGCTGGTAGCATAGCCTGTGGTGAAGTGATGCCGGTCGCATTATAAAGCAAAGCGTTTCCATATCTGGAGTCGGTGAAAGCTGTGAAACGAGCTGCCTCATCCACATGCAGCTCCACACACCAACTAAACTCCATTTATTTTGAGTGACGTCTGTTTTAAGACCTGGAACCAAACCTCACTAAATCTGGAATCCTTTCTCCCTGTTTACCATTTAGACGCATTTAGTTTGTATGCAGCCAGAAAGGGTTACTGCCACATGTCAACACCAGGGGAGGGAACCTCCAGATACCTCACCATTCGAGCACAGGATTTCTTTTTCCTCACTCTGTGACCACTTGGTACTTTCCAAAGCAAAGAGTCTGTAATGATCCACAGTGATTTGATAACACAACGAGCTCTCAGCGACTGAAGACAGACGTAAGTCCTCGTCAGTTAAAGCTGTGATAGAGTGTGATTCTCTTCGTCCTCTCTCAGTTCGCTGGAAGCTTTGACATCACTCCCTCGATGCTCCTCTGGTCGGCAGCAGCTCCAACCAGGTGTGTTTATCCTCGGGTGGAAACGTGTGATCTCATGTTTGTCGTGTTTCCAGAATATTTTCGTTTAGCTTCAGCTTGCAGACTGTGGATCTGGTCCAGGTCCTTTTTCCCTTCAGCTTTTACAGCAGAAGGTGTCGGTCGGATTCCTCGCTCGGCCATCTTGTCCAGACTGTCCAGCTGTATGTCTGCACTGAGTTCCTCCTTTTGCGTGTTGTCAACATTACGTCATCTATTAACATTTAGAAAATCGATTTTGACATTGTGCGTCGATTCAGAATCATCTGCATCGCGATGCATCTACGAATCAAATTTCCCCACTGTCACATCATGATTACTCAGAGGAACGTATTTAATACTTTAACCTTAATAAATCAGTGTCGGAGGATGAATCATACGTCTGTCCTCCTCACAGGAGTCACACTTCAGCTCAGGTTCAGTCACGAGGAAGCTTGAGCACAAACTAACCTGTCCATGAAGAACAATGGTGCTGTCTAGTCCATGTAAAGACAGTGGGGGAGCGGGATTCATTCAGTCCTCCCGTGGCTTCAGCCGCAGACAGTCACGTAGCAGCTCGGCTGTTTTCTAACCACTAAATCAATGTTTTCCTCACCGATCCTTTACTCTGTGCAATTCTAGGCTGTCTGAGATGAAAGTTGAACAATCATCAGAGAAGTGTGGTGAAATGTTTGGTCATCAGTCTGAAATGGTGGTCCTAGAGTTCACCCTGTCACACATCCACCCGTGGCCAATTTACAGCTTCAGAGAGAAATGTAGGACCCAGTTCTCACAGTACGACTTCTGCTCTGACCCACGACGAGCAGCCAGCCAATCAGACGCGAGGATACACTCCATGCAGATTAAATAAAAACACTAACACAGGAGGAGGCGAAACCAAAAAGGTGAAGGAAACTTGATTAAGAACACAGCAGAGGGTCTCAGTCCGACACAGATCACAGCCAAGATTTTATGAAACCCGTCCTGTGCCGTGTGACGTGCAGGAAACTGAAACCACCGTGTCTGAATGTGCAACAAAACTCAGCCTCTGCAGCTTTTAGGGAAAGTTTTAAAACTCAAAAGTTGTTTCACTTATTCCAGTCATGTCCCTTAACAACCCACTTAACACTACCTAAGCCCTTTTACACGCTAATAACCCAGAGCACATCATACCAGTATCAATATGCTCAGAGCGTTCACCAAAAGGCAAAGCTGATGAATGCAAAAATAACTGTCAGGGCTGATAATTAGCCTGTATAACCAATACATTTAAGGCTGATTAGAAAATGACAGCGAGTAACTCAGCAGTTTAGCAGTGTGACGGTGCAGCATGCCTGCAAGCAACACATTTTGAGCCATCTTCCGCTGATTGTCTTAAATTATTTTGCCCACGCAGCAGCAGCGCCCCCCCCCCCCCCCGGTGTGTGCTCTGAGAAGAGGCAGGGCCGTGAGCCTGCACCGACTCGCCCGGCTGCCCGTGGTGGCTGTTGGGGGGTTGAGAGGGGTTAAACTCACAAACCATGATTGGAGCTACTTAAGTGCTGTCAAGGCACAAAATTGGACAGAGCAGCAGGCTGAATAATTACAGAATAACAAGGGAACGGGGGTCTTTGTTTGGCCAGGGGAGAAAAATAATTGATTTAGGAGGGGAGGGGCAGCAGAGATTTTTTCTACTACTTTTCTTTTTTTTGTAACGCACTAGAGGACATGCAAGGTCTCCCGCAGTGGCACTTGCCGTCCGAGGGAACTTCCAACCTGCTAGAACGAAGAGCAGGGAGAGCTTGAAAAAATGTAATTAATTGGATCAGATTAAAATTAATGAAGTAATTAAGGAGCTGCCTGCCCTAGTTCTTCCAGTCTAGGAGTGTAGAACGAACCAGTGGCAGCGGGAGTAGTAACAGTGGCACAGTGGAGAGACAGAGGGAGGTGTGGGGGGGTGACTTTGATTTAGAAGCAGTGAGAGTGCAGGCGACGGTAATGAGGAGAGAGAGAGAGAGAGAGAGAGAGCGCCACTAAAAATAAACACGAGGAAATGAAAGTGGTAATCTGTGGGATGCCACTTTTCAATTTATTTTGTACATCTTTGGTGGTAAGTGCTCATTGCTGCAGTGTTTCTACACTTTTCTAAATGGCACTCTTTTCTTTGACTGTTCAGCCAAATTGGCTGCTGCTATGCTGACTATCAAGTTCCCCCTCTGTTAATTCTCTACAAGCTGCCAGGTCTGCACAATGAAATAAATGGACCACATGATCTTTCTTAGTAAAGGCCCGGCTGACAACAGGTGGAAAAGCCGCCTATAGGATGATGTACCTGTTGTGTGTGGGATTAGAGAGCAGGGAAACTGGAAGTTTAAAGAGAGAGAGGCTGGTTTCTGGAAGCTGACTGTGGCGAAGGGACGAGGACACTGATCTGTGGAGGAACCCAAACAACACAGCACAAACACTTTGGTGATTTACTGACCATGAGCAGAGGAGAGGCTCAGACACGTCCCAGGTTCATTCAGATGAGCTCATCAACAAACTAAATACATGGAATAATTCTTCAGATGTAAAGAAACCATTTTAACTAATCGCTCCCCAGCTGCTGCAGACCATTAAATTGGCATGAAAAATGAACATCAGTAAATCAGTTTGCATTTATTTCTAGATTAGTCTGAGTGATTCTGCTCCTGCTCAACCTCCAGTGGCTGCAGTAATCATGACGGAGGAGGGGAAGTCAGAAGTCAGACTTTGCTGCGTTTGTGTTGATGGTGTAACTTGCATGTACAGAATGTTTCTGTGATAAAAGCTGCAGATACATGAGCCTCAAACATCCAGGAACATCCCGGGCTCAACAAACAGGACACAACTGGGTTTAAAACATGAATAAAAATGAACAGATATAATCCACAGTGATGTGTTCACAGGGGAACAGGTCGCACACGTTCCCCTCCATATTTATCATTTTACCTGATAAATATTTAACTCATAACTCAAGTGTGTGAACATTCAGGGACAGTTTAAAGGTACATTACGTCACGTTAGAGAACAGACTCACTGCAGGACCAGATATTAGATCAGAACATCATCCTCATGTCTTCACTGTGACTGCTTTAATTCAGGTTCCTGATGATTCTATACTTAAAATAATACAAAACAAACATGACATTTCCACCTTATATTCTCCAATAAGAATTTACTATAGATTCATTTTCAGTAAAAACTTGGCTTCGCAGCTGTGTTTGGACTCAGTGCTCAGTCCTGTACAGTCTGTAACTCTGATGTAGGAGGAAGAGAAGAACACCTGAGTTTAAGATGGTTCCTGAGACGCAGCAAAGACTCTGATACAGAAAACAGAGAGCTGATTAACTCAGTGAAATTATGGCAACATGAGAGTAAACATCAATCCACAGTGATCCAACAATTGATGGGTTGTGCAGTACCTGTTGGAGTTAACCAACCAGCTCAGTCTCAACAACCAACAATTACATCACAGGAACACACAAGTTACAATTATAGAACCAGCAAACTGCACACCTGTGTGAAGACAGAGGAGTGTGTGTGCTGTGTAGAAATAAAGAGTTGTTATTATCCTTCTGGCTCCGGCTCCCACCGCCACCTCCCCTGCTACTAATGCCTCATGAAAATCATCCTGGGATCAAAGCCCCGAGCAAACGTTAGCACTATGTTCTCAGGCTCGTCCTGGTCCTGGTCCTGGTCCTGGTCCTGGTCTGGTCTTGGTGTGTCCTGGGAGCAGACAGAGAAACACAGAGACAGACGTTTCAGTGCTGACTCAGTTCTTTTCTCTGACCACATGAAAATAGCAGAGGAGAGGAGGAGGTGATAATATCTATAGAATGAGGGACTGTGCTGTGTGACAGCGCTGTAAAACCCCTGAAGACTTAAACGTCTCACAGTAAAACTCTTCCACTTCCTGAGAGACAAGTGCAGTTTAATATCAGTCGTATATGTGACGTTTTGACAGACGTGTGTCTGAGAGTTGATGTGTAGAGATTCATTAGACCTCAGGAGGACGGCTGAGCTCGGCCCGGATCCAACAACCACATTATTTTATGTCAAACCACAGAAACGTCTCAGAACAGTTCACATGTCCAGTCTGTCTGTCTGTCTGTCTGTGTGGTCCACCTCACAGAGATACACAGCTCCTGTACAGTCTGTGATTTAAAGAAGCGTAGGAAGGTGCAGTGTGCAGCGCTGCTTTAAACCAGCATGTTAAACATTCCTCCATATATACACCAAGGTGAGCAAATATACGTTTCTGTAAGAGTTAAGATGAGGGGATGTGTAGGCGTCAGAGTCCATCAGCTCTGTGGTGGCTGCAGCTTGGTGAAAGGTTTGCTCTGTTGCACCTGTAACCATCAGTGACGTCAGGGTGAACAGGTGCATCATGGAGCACACCTGTGCAGCCCTGCAGCAGCGTTAAAGCACTGCAGGTCAGTACACTGAGGGAAGCTTTAACCAACACGTTTCCTTTGTGTGCAGGTTAGTACTCTGCTGTCTGAGGATCCAGGTCCTGAGAGGTGTTAGAGTTTCACTGGACTGGAAGGAAAATAGTCAGTGAATCATCAGAGTTAGACCTGAATCAGTAAAAATCTCTCCTCCTTCCTTTTCCACCTCCTTCAGTCTCTCCCTTCTTTTCTTTGTAAAACTCTTTTCCATTCATGTTTTCCCCATAATACTGACCCCCCCATGATCTTAAATTAATGCCCCCCCCCCATTATCATTCTGCAGCAGCGTCTCATCCACACTCTCCATCCAACACTTCTCTGATAATGACAGCACACGTCCAGTCTGCCACAACAGGCCAGCTTCACTGGATGATGCAAAAAATAAAGAGGCTGTGTGTGTGTGTGTGTGTGTGTGTGTGTGAGAGAGAGAGAGAATCTCAATTAATGGAAAGGAACGCTGGCATGGACAGGAAGAGCAAAATTGGGAATTAGTGGCTCTCAGTAGAGGAGTGGAAGCAAATCAGATTTTATGACCCCACGTGTATTAGAGCGGAGAAGATTAGCTGAGAGGGCAAGCGATGGAGAGACAGTGTGTGTGAGATGAATGCTCAAGAAGCTGCAATTTATTTTATTTTTGTAATTTCCTTTTCCTCGCGAGGTATCAGGGGACGCTCTTAATAACCTTTATTTATCTGGGGAGGGATTTTGCTGAGCATTATTGCCACTTTCCCCCCCGACTTCTTATTTTACATTCCTGTAGTTGCATATATTACAGAAACATAATAGTTAAGGTATATTCAGCCCGAGCTGCAGCCGCTCTCCTGCTGCTATCTGTTTGGTTCAGTGGCACTAAGGCAGTAATTGTTCTGGGAGGAGAGAGTTTTGCTTGTTTGTTGATTTCCACATTTTATCAGACGGTGCAGATCTGTCCCTTTACTAAATGTAATCAGTAATTATTAGCTGCAATACAAACACTGGCTGTTGGTGATAATTCAGTCAGACAGAAACAAAGACAAAATAGTTAATATCACACTTGTGAGGAAGGGTTTACTGCCTCACTTTAAGGTGTATGTGTACTCTCTAAAGTCAGCTGCAAATCCATAACCAGATGTTCAGAAAATAAACTACAGCAGAACGACCTGAGGACAGGAGAGATCCTGTGGGATCCTGTACGGCCCATAACTGATTTATGGCTTCTTTTCTGGGAGACCTCAAAGCGACGCGTCGCAGCAGTCGACCTGACGCATGGTGAAAAGATGCACAGGCTTCTCTGTGTCTCAGGGAGAAAGTGAAGTCTGGTATTTGCTGACAGTTTGATCTGGGTCAGTGACGATGATATCCTGTTAGATCTGATTTGTCCTGCTTCATTCAGACAGTAAACATGTCAGCGACGTCAGCACCAGCAGCTGAGAGTCAACACTGTGTCTAAATGTTGTGTTTCAGTCACAGATCCAGTCTGGAGCCTCGAGGAGCTCCACATTAAAACAAATAAGAAGGAAGAAAAAGCTGCACCAGAGCTGCATGAACATGTTTTCATTATTAACTCATTTCTTTACTGATTGCAGTTGACTCTGAGGTGGTGTTTCAGTAAACATGGAAGTCGTCAGACGAGGTGTTTTTCTTCCCAGCGCGTCTACAACATCTTATCTGACGTGATAGGAAACTCTCATACTTTACTTTTCCAATATTATTTTGCCTATTGAGATTTCCCACAGCAGCTGAGATTATTTATGGCTCCGGGACAGCTCTGCCTCTGAGAACAGCTTATGTAACTAAACCTTAATCTGAAAATTGATGGCTTGAAAATGGCTGTTCATGCTGAATTGAGCCCATGCTTGGTGGTCTCCACAGTCCCTCTGTAAGTCCACACAGGAAGACCTCATCCATAATATCCCGTCCAGAGGCAATGAAGCCGTCTAACTCTCCTGTCGTCAGTCGGACCAAAGCTTCGAGTTTAGCCTCGCTCCTGCTACGCTGCAGCTCTCACTGCCTCAGGCCGTGTTTCAGCTGGACATACACTGTGTGTGAGTGTGTGTGTGTGCACATGTAACACAGCAGGAGAAGGTGTGTGTTGGTGTGTAGTGTCTGGTCATTGTGTGTTTGTGTTGTGTTATGCTGACAGAGTGCAGAGCAGACTGTACACACCCAGAGAGATATTCACTGTTCAGACAGTCTGCCTCCAGAGATAGAAGGCGTTACACTCCAGCTGCAGCCTTGCAACTTTCCCTCTAACACACACACACACACACACACACACACACACACAAATACTAACACAACTTCCCATCCTTTGTGCACATCTTTAATATGCACATGCAAGTTTGGTACCAACAACATACAAACTACCTTCTTCCTTCCTCTCTCCTCCTCCCTCTCTCTCTCTCTCTCTCTCTCTCTCTCACACACACACACTCACACACTCACACACATGCACACTGACACACACTGCCTCTGCTCGTCGGGCAGGGTCATAAAAAAGTGCAAAGTCCTGCTTTTTAGCAAAGTGATGGTCTGGAAGTTTTGCAGGAACTTTACACCAGGGTGTATTTTCTACCGTTCTGCTGAATTCAGAGTAAACTGTATATTTCTTAAACTGTTTCTTTAAACACCCAGGGTCAGAGCACTGAGAGGAAAAACTGCACTGGGGTTTCACAGAATTGGAGAGACGTGCTCTTCGCAGGGCGAGAAGCAGGTGGTGAAGGACTGAAAAAATAATGAAGCAGATTTGTCAGAGTTGTGGCTTCGCCTGGTTGAACTGCAGGACTTTTAGCTGACTTGTTGAGAGTCTGGCTGACTCACTTACTGCTTGTCTTATTAATTTCTGCTGCTGTAGGACCCGGTCATGTGATCTGCACACAGTCTTTATCAGCATGTTATGTTTGGTCCAGCTGAGGTTAATGAGGCTACAAAGCAGCTACAAAAATACTGAGAAAGTCAGTCAAACATGCACTGGTGACTGTGACCCACCTGTCACCACTGTAAAGCCCTTTTTATATATAAAGGCTGTGTTTGACAGGGGGTATTGAACAGGCATTCAGTCATGCAGCAGCCTGAGTCCCACAGTTATGTTGGAGTATTTCTAAAGTCCCATTTTTGGTTGTGAAGAGCTAAAAGTCAGCACCAGTGATCTATGAAAAGATTCAGGTGATCCTATAATAACTCCACAGTTAAAGTGCAGTAAGCCCATATTTATTACAGAAGCCTGTTCATATCAGTGCTGAGCTCCGTCAGACCTGAGTTAAATCCAGGTCAGATCACCTGCATTCCCACATCAGCCTGACAGAGACAAGAAACCACTCACCTGGTTTCACCAAGCTGCTTAAGGCTGAGCTACACGTATGATGAGGTGAGGTGAGAAAGCTGGGAACTGTGCTGTAACAGAGGAGCTGTTATCCAGAGATGATGGCAGATGGTAGAAGTATTAAAGTGACAGTTCCTCTGCAAATAAAGGACGAGCATCGACAAGAAAGACTTCACAGTTGTTCACTTTCATCTGTGTGTATGTGATCAGCTTTACCTTGATTACGTTTACTAGCAGCCAAATGAGCTGTGAGTCGTCAGGTCTGTCAGTGTTTGAACTCTGGAAATGAACAGGTGAATATTCAAAACAAACTATAAATAGAACAAGTGTTTTTTTGTCCTTCAGTAATTATTTTAGATAAATAAGTTCCTCCTTCTCCAGCCTTTAAAAAACCAAACGATGTCGTCGTTTGTCTTGTGCTCACATTTCTTAATAATCAGATTTCCTCTCTCCACTGGTTTCCATAGTGAAAACTTGTTGATACTTTGGGCAAATCTGACAAGAGGATCTACCACCCACCGAAGTAAACTTATTTTGTAGGATAGTAAATTACAGTACAGTCCTCTAGGGATTCTTTTTAATAAGCTATAAGTAATTGGTTTCCCTGTGTCTCCATTAACAACGTGGGATCGGTTAGCGAGTTGAAAACAAGGTGACTGGCACAAATTAAATATGTGGAGAGGACACGCAAACACAAACACACAACAAACACATCCACACTGACACACACACACACATTCACACACATTCACACACATTCACATGCAGAGTCTTTGGAGGAAATTCATGCACTTAGCTGTGAAACACTTCCCACTGTGATTATTAATTACATTCTCCTTCCCTTGCCACCTGTGTGTGTGTGTGTGTGTGTGTGTGTGTGTGTGTGTGTGTGTGTTTCTCTCCTTATTTTCTCTCTTCACCTCCTCCTCTCTGTCCATCCTCATCTTTCCCATTTCCCTCGCACTCCTCCTCATTTTCTCCCTCCATCCCTCTCTCTGTCACCCTCCATCTCTCTGAACATAATGGCCCGGCTCCTCAGTGCGCTGCAGGGAACGAGCACCGGCAGACAGCATCGATAATTAAGGGTGTAAACGAGAAGGAAAAAAAAGGACGACGACACAGGAATACATTAAGCTTTACTTAGATTATAAGATGGATATTGGGCGAGAGAGGATAAGGAAAGAGGAAGAGGAGGAGAGCGACAGGAGAGAGTGAAGAGGAGAGGGTATTTTCCCCTGAGGAGCTCTTTACTCCTCTGCCCAAACTGAGAATAATTTTGTGAGCCTGTAGCTGTAATGGGCCTGTTATTTTCTCTCAGACTAAACCATCTTTGATACTAACAGCAGACCACTTTATGAACACAGTATAGGTTGAATTACTGTTGTGTCATATTTGTTCTTGTGAGAAAGCGTTTTCTGGAGAATTGAGGAGGAAAACAATGTGATTTAAAGGTGCAGAAACAGTGTGTGGTACTCTCTAAAAAAAGTACCTCAGGTCTTATTGAATGTGACCTCAAAATACAGAGTCCAGCATCATGTAATATGGTTTCTGTTTCTTTCTAATTGTCCAAATCCTTTGACAATGAAGTGTCCTTGAAGAATAGCTTGTTATTAACAGTGGAAGCTGCAGGAAACATTCAGAGTTAATGTGGTGCAGCTAAACCCTCAGGGAGGAGGTCAGCTTGGTGCTTGGTCTGACTCCATGGTTACAAACTGTTTCTTCTGGTTTCTTCTAAACCAGGACCTGAATCTTTAACCAGGCTGATGCTGTACTGAGGAAATCTGCTTCACACGTTAGTTTTACCTGCTGATACTCAACAGACTCTGGATTACTTTAGACCTTTAAATGATCCATCATAAATATTTCTACAGCGTGGTTCAGAGAGAGATGATGAGTTATGGAAAAGAAAATAACTGAGAGAAGTTTAAGAAATGAAAACAGCTGGAAATTGTGGTTTTGAGACACGATACAGATGTTTGTGTGTTGTCTGTCACCTGGCTACGTAAAGACCACACTCCGGTCCTCACAGCAGATTAGCACTAAGTAGATTTTCTTTTTCAGAATCAGCCAGGAGGAAAGAAGACTGGGACTAATGCTCCATGGATTTCCAGGTGTTGGTGAGTACGGCTGCATGTGTGCAGACAGTGATATAAAGTGTTTAGTATCTGCAGAGGAGCAGAGTGAAGTCGAAATGAAACCTCAGACAGTTTATTCTGCAGGATCAGAGGCCCTGTGACGATCTGTTCACTCCTGCAGCAAACACAGGCCGCTTGCTTCACAGTTGAAATCGTGGTTCTCATCAGAGGCCATTAACTGGGAGCAGCTGCTCCATGTAAAGGTCACAAATGATCCCACCAAAATCAATCCATATGGCCTCATTTATTTTGTCGTCAGCACTGCTTAACATGTTTTATCGTAATAGGAGCCTCGTTTAGCTTCATCACAGAGACTGATCTATCCCCAGATTGTAACCACTCACACCGAGCGCCGAGCCCCTCCAGCTGTCAACGCTCACTACCTCTTAAAGCCCAGGTTACACTCAGGGCTGCAGGCTTTAAAGAGTAATATTGGCTTCAGCCACAACTGTTGGCGCTGATTTCTAGGAAGATTAAAGTCGAATGTTGAGCGTGTTCCAGGGGGATGAGACAGTGAGAGCGAGCTCAGGCCAGTAATTAGCCTGCTTTGTTCTGTGGAAAAACCCAGCGGTTGAGACTTGCTGTTTTCTGATGAGGAGATGATGACGCTGCCTTGGGCCTCGTGGAGCTCAGTGAGAGGAATCTGCAGTGACAGTGTTAGTAAATGTAAAGCACTTTGGATTAAAGCTCCCAACAAATGTCAGAACAGAGCTCTCCCTCTCTGACTTTTCTTTTTGTGCCTGTAAGTGTTGGAGGAGAGAGATGGAGAGGAGGCTGACACTTCTGTGCTGACTCAGTTATTTTATGTGACTGCTGCTTGGAAAAGAAGCAACAGAGAGAAGGAAGAGGAGGCAGCCGAGGTGACAGAGGGATGTATGTGTGCGTCCATAGATATAGAAGTTATGATCTGATGGTTTCTCAAAGCTGCTGTCATATCACTGACCACTGCTACAGAACAGAACAGGAGGCGTTTCTCCTGGAACTGTATTGTTTTGTTAATTAGAAGCACGAGTGCAACCTGGACCTTTCCCCAGTGTATGAAGCGCTACATCTGTTCACAGTGAGGATGGTCACAGGGGGAGGAAGTCACATGATAAAGTCACATTAAACCATGTGAGAAGTGACACATCAGCAGCTGCAGCAGAGAAGAAGCTGAAGGACACGGCTTCATGTCTCAGTGTTTAGATCACTGACCCAGAGTCAGCAGCTGTGAGGTGTGAGGTGTGTGTTTGCACCCGGGCCAGGCAGCAGTAAGAGAAAAATGCACAGCAATGCAATAAAATGGCCTGATGTCATCATGGGGTCGTGATCCCCTCAGCATAATTACATGTATATGTATAAAAAGACTGGAATTAATCACTGATTTAAAGCACCACCCGGGGAACACGCTCCGTGACCCAAATCAAACACACCTGCAGTGCTGCCTGACCAACAGGTGCGTGCTGGGCGTAGCTACAAGCTAAGAGCTGAAATGCTGACGGTGGACACCTGCGACTTCTGCCCTGACTCAGAGCGCTGTACCTTCAGACAGGTGTGCTCCACCTGTCTGCTGCAGGAGCTCAGCGACAGAGAGGCCGAGCGCAGCGGTTTTATTCTGTTGTTGCGTCAGTCAGACTGTGGTGGACTCACACAGCGACGCTCAGACAGGGGAGTACGGTTCTGATGCACTGTCCAGACGAGGACATCAACCACCACCGAGCATCAGCAGTTGGTGTGTGTTTGTGGCTGCAGCTGCTCTGGACTCGATGCAGTTCACACTCTGCTGTTGACTCTGTGGCAGCTGGTTGATTTATGGAGCTTCATAAAGCCTGCGCTCTCCATACTGTTTATTAATTGTTGGTCATTTTTGTTTAATGGTCTGAGTGTGTCTGTGGACTACAGGGAGAGGGCTGTATGTGTTGAACGTGTCCGTGTGTAGAGACATAAAGAGCTCAGAGCTTCTTTAATTTAATAGTTCTGTCATATAACATCATTATCACCACGTCACACACACACACACACACACACTCTGAGCTCTGACATTTACTCAGAGTAACTGACTTTTACTTCTACAGTTGTTTAAGTAACAGTCTGCTGTTTCCTCCTGGTTCAGGTTGAATATCATTGTGGACTCTTTGATATTTGACTTTAACCAAATGATTTTAGTGTGTAAACACAGTAGTGAAATAACTGAACATGAGCTTCAGTTGCTAGGAGCTGAACTCATAATCCATCATCATAACTTTCCTTAGAAAACCTGTTTGTTGTTGCAGATGAGTTTGTAACGTGGAGGTGTGGTTCTCCAACTCTCTCAGTTTAAGTGTCAGTGAGAGGATTATTTTAAACACACTGAATTAACCTGTGTCAGGGGTCAGAGCTGGTTTCAGTTTGTATTGAGTGACTGTGTTTTGCATGTGAACAGAGGACAAAGGCTCTACATGTGACGAGCTCTGTCAGTGTTGACTTTTAATATGAATGAAGCTCCTGTTAGTGCATCACAGTTAACCCCTCTCTGTTCCTTTCAAACTGATCTCTTGTCATTAATGTTCATTCTCTTCCTCTGTCCCACTCGTCTGTCTGTTGATCCATCTGTCCATCCGAGTGCTTCTCCTCATCTGTCTCGTTACTCCTTTTCTTTTCCCCAAATTCGTTTCACCGAGGTCAGTGAGTGATTGGTGTGTGAAGTCAAGCCGAGCTGCACACACACATATTTACAGACAGTGACTGTGGTGAAGGGCTGACACTGTGCTTCAGAGAGGCCTCGGAGGAGCGCTTGTCTGCACAGAGATGAGAGAAGAGCGAAAGAGGAGATAAAGAAGGAGAGGAGAGGGTGAGGAGTGGAGGGAGAGATGCTTCAAAGAGGACAGAGAGCAGGAGCGAATGAGAGGATGAAGCAGACGACAAACAACGGATGAGTTGGGGGAAGTGATGGAGGGAGAGTGACAGACAGGAAGTAGAAGGAGTGGGCAGTGAGAGAGAGAGGAAAGAGAAGATGAAGAGAATGAATGGAGGGATGGAGGCAGCAGCTTAGAGATTAGCATGACTATTAACTGCTGTCTGACTGCGGTGCTCGTTAAAGTCCTCTGCAGGGACTCTGCTCCTCTTCCTCCTCTGCCTGCCTCAGATTCTGCTGCGTCTCTGTCTGTTGGAGGAAATGGTGCATCCATGTTACATGTGACAGTGTTTAGAGAGGGAGTGTTTCTGCAGCTCCTTATGCAGAGTGCTGTTTGAAGACGTGGTGGGGGAAGGTGACACCAGGTGCCACAGGGACCAGCTCTCAGGCGCACCACAGCACTCTGGGTGGTCTAGGGTTGTGTGTGTGTGTGAGTGTTTTTAGGTTTGGAGACGCCACAGAGTTCCAGCATTCAGCTCCCTGACTCCCCTCCTTCAGGTCCCTGCACATACCCTTCCCTTCAGCCCCACCTCCTCAATCCTCTGCTGCTTCACAACAGCCCAACACTTCACATACACACTGACAGGCTCAGACAGACACAGAGCTTTGTATTAAAGAGGAAAATCCTCTCAGTTTAACCAGAAACATCACAATATATCAGCACCAGACTCCATAGACAAAAACAGGGATTTAACCGAACAGAACACAGGAGCTGCTGGAATACCTCCATCTGTTAGAGGTCTGTGTTACTGTGTGGTACTTTTACTTTTATGTAAGTATCTGAGTACTTCCTCCAAAGTCACACACACTTTAACAGATGGAGGCAGTGGTATTCCAGCAGCTCCTGTGTTCTGCTCGGTTAAATCCCTGTTTTTGTCAATGGAGTCTGGTATTGATATAGTGTGTGTGCTCTGTGTGAACAAATCTACATCTGTATCCAAATGAATGGACCGTTTGTCATCCACTGAAGTCACAGGACGTATGTTTGTGCTCAGTTTAGACCTCTACCCTCTACTGAACATAACTTAAATCATGGTGCGCTCTCACAGGACGAGTGTATGAGCAGAACATTTCTCCTGTAGCTCAGGTAACTCAGCGTGTTTGTGCCAAACTGGAGCTCCAGCTCCTTCAGACTCAGACAGTCACAGTGTTGTATATCACTGGAGAGGACAAGGTGAAAGACTGGCTGAGCCTCAGAGAGCAGCTTCACTGTAACAGTAATGGAAGTTACTGTCAGCTGCAGCCATAGTGCCAGACCTGTAGCTCTCACTAAGTCCTCAGTGCACTGTTAAATATTCAACAAACAGTAGTTACAGTAGTGTTGTCATGGAAATTATTACTGAGTTTTTAGATTGCTGCTTAATTAACCATATGAACTATTTACAGCAGCAGCAAAAGCTCATGTGATAAACCCATGAGCCCAGCTGCAGACAGGTAGACTCAGTGCTCACCTGTTGAAGACATTCAGAGCTATGTAGATGTTGCTAACACTTCAGCTGTAATAACGTTTAAAGGTGAGACTGTGTCAGATAAACACCTCGTATCCCTGCTGCTGCTGCTGCTGCTCTGCTCTCTGCTTCATAAACAAACCATTTTACATTTCTACTGTTCATCTCCATCTGCTCTCTGTTGTTGACTTTACAGCCCAACGCTGCCTCTGTCTCATCCGCCCACTAATGAACTAAATCTTCAATTAATCAATATTTTATTCATAATACAGAAGCAGCCCGCTGCTGCATGTAACTCCCTTTAACAGAGTCTCTGTATAAATCTGTGTTTATGTGTGAGAGTCAGTAAAGAGCAAACAAACATTTTATGAACAGCTAATGTTGCTGTGTGTGTGTGTGTGTGTGTGTGTGTGTGTGTGCCACCTCCCTCCTGCAGTGTTCTGTGTGTATATATGTTAGTCTGCTGTTTGTGAGTCTGTTTGCTGCTACTGTTACTGTAGTTCTAATAATACTGGCCAGTCTGAAGCAGGCAGCCAGGCGACATATTAGGGCAGGGCTGAGTGGCTTCTGACTGGCAGATAGACAGCTGCTGGCTGCATAGGTCAGGTTACGGATGAACAGAACCACATAAGAGATGTAAAAATAAACAGGGAGCGAGAGAGAGAGCGAGACGGAGAGATAAAGTAACAAAGGGAGAGAGAGAGAGTGAGGCTGGTGTGGGAAGGAGCTGATAAGAGGAGAGAGACAGAGGCCGAGACAAACTGAGCACAGAGATAGAGGAGGACATATAAAGTAGGTTCCTCTGAGAAACAAAGGGGCCGGGCCGACACCGACCACGAGAGAGACTGACACAGAAAATAAGTTTTCCTGTTTTGCACTTTCTCTACTGTCTTATCAGCTAAATGAGTGTTCAGGTGTGTGTGTGTGTGTGTGTGTGTGTGCACATGCAAACACATTTTCTCAGACAGAGCTGCTGCCATTTCTGCCTGTTCTGAACCTGGTCTCACAAGTTCAGGAACATTTCACAGCCTTTATGAATGTTACAGAAATCTGTTGTCATAGAGTTTTAATAGGCAGAGAATACATTCAGTCATTACAGGCGATACTGGTTTCTATGTGACCACAGCTGTGTATTCAGGTGACATGTTGACACGCAAACCACGTCCACACTGAGCGAGTAAACTGATGAGAAAGCTCCAGAAAATGAAGAAGAAACACTTTTTTTTTTTTGGAGAAACTAGTATTTAAAGTTCTCTGACTTACTGACACAAGTGAACCAATCACAGCTGTTGTGGTCATTTCTGAGGAGGTGCCTGTCAGGATACAGTGCAGGCTACGCCGTGGCATCGGCTCAACCCAGAAGAATAAACATGACACAGCATTTAGAAAACTGCTGCTCAGTGTCGGTACTGGACTCTGAAAATGAGATATTAACCTTGAAGTTACGTGCGATCTTCAGACATACATCGACTCCTTTAAAGTGTTTTTTGATGAAGTTATTCATGTGTTCATTCTGTATCGCTGCCGTCTCGTCAGGAACGACCCCTCTGTCAACAGGCAGCAACTTTAACTGGCCAAACTTGGATCAACAGCCTGGTACGTACAGGCACGTGGACCCTCAGGGCAGAGAGAGATAATGGAGTCAGTGTGTGTGTGTTCGTGTGTGTTGTTACTGTCTGTGTGTGTGTGGGTTGTGTCAACACTGATCGGTATGCTGGGAATGTTTGCATAGATATGCCGCAGCTCATGGAGCAATTTAGTGGAAAAAGCCCACATTTCTAAACCAAGCTGCAGTTTCTACCTGATGAGAGACTCAGGAGGGAAGAGGGAGAAATTCCTTTCAGATTTTTACAAAAACTAGAATAAAGTATGGTCTGTCATTATCTGAAAACCTGACATCATCCATCAAACCATGTGATATATGAGTTCCACTCCCCAGCTCTTCTCTGTCCTATTGATGAACTGTCTGATGAGCTCTGTGGGATAATGCCAGCACTGCTGCACGCCGCACAGAAAACTTTGCATTCTCCCTGTCAAAAAGTGTTTCCAACAAACCCTGCATTGACTCACAGCTTTTGTCTCCTTCAGGTTGTGCCAGTGTAGCAGAGTCTGCCAATACTCCTTTCTTTCCTTACTGTCCCTGCCTCTGACTGCACTGTAGCCACCGGCCATGGTCCAGGTGTGTTTTTACTGTGATGTTGAGGTGGTGTTAGCTCATGGTCGACTCGTTCACTCATGTGACAGCAGGTGTATTAGATGACGTCCTCTGTGTTCAGCTGTGTGCAGGTCCGGTCCTCTCTGACTCCTCTGCAGTCGCGTTGTGTTAAACACTTCTGTCTAAACCTCCCACTCTCTGCAGCCGCTTCACGACACATAAAACGTCTTTACTTTTAGAGAATATGAATCATTAACAGGCAGATTATTTAGAATGCAATGAAGCAACCAAGAAAAGAGGCTTCAGTTTAAAGGAGAGCTTCAACACTCTGCGATGAATCTTCATCTGCACGTTAAGTAAGAAGCAGCTAGCCAGAGACAGGAGGCTAATGTAGCTGCTCAGAAAACAATATACAGCGTGTAAATGAATCAGTGAGCTGCAGAGGCAGCGTGAGAATATGTAGAAGGTGTTTTTAACCGAAAGCAGCTGTGTGGGGCGGAGTTTCAGGTACAGGTGAGATGATTAAATACAAACAGGAAGTTGATTTTGATACCAAAACACTGTTCATAACACGAGGGAAGGATTTAGCTTCTCTGGAAATCTTTTGTCCAGACAGATTTGAGGTAAACAGCAGGAAATACGATGTTCATGTTACAGATCCTGTTTTGATTCTAACCTGCCTCATGAAGGAGGCTGCTCCTGAACAAACTCACTCTGCTCTCCTGATGGAAGCACAGCAGATGGTTTCCCACTCGTCTGTTTATTGTGAGGACATTAAGAGAGAGAGTGGGAGGAAGCAGAAAGACTTTGGGATTATTTTCATTTAATTTTTTAAAGTGTGAAAAATGCTCCAACAATAAAACCATTAAAACGTAATAGTGATCTCTGAGATGTGAGGGTTGTGCAGTTGTGAGTGCTGCTGTCGTGGTTTATTAAAAATCATTAGTCTTGTTTAGGAATGTGCCAGGATTCATATCAATATGTGGAAGCAGCTGAATGAATGAAAATCAGGAGTGGAATAAAATGGAAGAGGGTGAGATAAAAAGGAGGAGAAGTGGAGGGAGTGAAAGAGAATAACAGAACAAGATGAGATGGAGAGCAGAGATCAGGAGATCAAAAGATCACACGTTTCAGTTTGATGTCACAGAGCTGATTCTTTCCCTCCCTCTTCTCCGTCCTTCCATCGCCACGAGGAAGCTGAACCCGCAACCCTGAAGCGGGAAGAAACTTCCAAAACAAGAATAATCATTCCATTTGAGAAGCACCACAGAAGAGTGGTGGGCGATGATTCTGACCCGACGGCACTCGGCATCAGTCTGAATCAAAGGAGGCGAAGTTGTGGGCAGTCCGCTCTGTCTGTTTCCACTGCTGCTCCACTCGGCGCTGCCAGATTGGACGGGGGAAAAGATGGTAGGAGCGGCAGATAATTGGAGAGCGGATGAAAGGGAGAGACGCAGATAAAGGGAGACAGAGCGGCCGAGAGGTTGAGATGAAGGAGAGAGAGAGGGAGAGAGTCTAGACAAAGAGAAAGAGTAACGGAGAGGTGTTAGAGAGAGGTGCTTCTCCAATTGAGGAGCAGGAGGAGAGAGAGATGCTCTCTGCTGATGAAATGTGTGAGGTACTTGAACACAACTGCCTGTTGTTGAGAGACGGTGCAGCTCTCTGCTCTCTGCTCTGCTCTCTGCCCTCGTCCTCAGGTCTGGAGCCATTCGTTTAAACCAAACGTGTCTTTTTTGATAAGGAAATCTTCTGAACACTGTGTTTTAAAAGCAGCAGAACAGACGTGTGTCAGGGAATCTTTTCAGTGAAGCATGGCTACATCACTTATTGACTGTATCTTGCTGCTTCCTAAATAAAGTGGATTCATATCCTGTGCATCCCAAAGATTATTCCCAAGAAGTCTGGGTGTTCAGAGCAGCAGCAGTGAAAGGTTTCACTCACACGGTTTAGTTTGTCTCGTGCAGTAGCAGACACTGACCCTGAGGCTAATCAGACGTTTGCAGGGGCCACACACGGTGGCTTACCTGTCTCTGTCTGTCTGTCCTCTGTCTAATTACCTGTCTGACAGTCCATCTGTCTTCACATCTCTGTAGGACCCTCAGTCTCCCGTCTCTCTACCGTCTTGTCTGTCTCCATGTTGGACAAGCTGTCTGTTCACCTGCAGACCCTCCAGACGTCTGAGCTGCTCAGAGACTGACTGTGTGACTGTTTCATCAGTGGACAGTCTCTGCTCTGCTGACGTATATTTCACATTAGTAGTTAGCACTGTGCTGCAGCAGGATGCTGGAGGGATCCATCACTGTGGCTCTTCAAGGAGCAGCGAGTGGAGTACTCTGTCAGTGATGAAGTAAAACTGTGTGACTGAGATAGGAAATAACACTGACCTTCTTCCTCTTGAGAATAAACCTGCTGCAGCCTGTTTGGTCTGCTGTGACTGGTAGCCTAAGGTGGCTAATGTTAGCTTCTGCTAGGGTAAATAATTATTGTATAGCAACAACGACTGAGCTAGTTTGCTAACTTTATTATTTACTTTATTATGTTGTATACAACAGATTAGCCCTTTAGCTAAAGGCTAAACAATAGTCTTGCATTTATCAGCATCAGCTCTTTGTAGCCACTGTTCATCACAGTTTAAACTGAAACACGTCAGGTGGTCGAGCAGCGTGGGCCTCCCCCTCCTCCCTCCCCCTCCCCTCACCCTCTCTGCTCATATTCATTCTGCTGTTCATCAGTTTGTTCATCATGTGAAGGTCTGCTGTGTGTGTGTTTCAGCTCGTCAAGAAAATGTGTTCAAGTGTTTTCTCTTGTCTGTAAAAAGGTCTCAGGCGGAAAGTTTGATCAAAGCAGTGATGGAGGAGAAAGTTCCCTCTCTCTCTCCTCTCCCTCCCTCTCTCTCTCCTCTCCCTCTCTCTCTCTTTCTCTCTCTCTCTCTCTCTCTCTCTCTCTCTCTCTCTCTCTCTCTCTCTCTCTCCCTCTCTCTCTCTCTCTCCCTCCGCTCTGTGTGTTTTGTCTCTTTACATCTCGACTTTGATCAATAAACCTCGACTGTATGTGCATAAATTATCTCCCATGACAGCTGGGCATGCAGCCCACGTCCCCGTTGGTTCCTCTGTAGAAGATGGAGATGATGACATGTTGTGGAAACTGAACACTTGTTCTTTGTGTCAAAATCAGCTCCACTCTCAGATGACAAAGGAAACCCTCTGTTTTAATTAACTGGATCATTTTATCTTGGTTTTCATCTCATAAGTCTGAGCTTTTAATCAGAGCAAATCAGTCTGTGAGTGTGTCTTCACTTTAAACAATATAAACAAAAGCATAATCTCATAACAGCTTATTAAAGGAGGAAGAAGTCTTCTGCTGCAGACTGGGTTGGTGAGTGGAGGATGTGAATGAACAAATAAAGAGCACGTTTTCACCTAAACATTATGTTCTGGCCATAAACTGCTGAAGAAACTGAAGCTTTTGAAACTGTTATTAGTCCCGTCCCATCTGTTCGTTCCTACCAGATCAGACTGAAGAAAACAAATATTTCATTCTCTCTTTTCAGATGAGATGAATTATGGATAAAAGATAAACAAATTAAGAGCGGATAGAGTATTTATGAATTTGCGCCGTTATGGCGAGAAGTAATTCCATCTTATTTTTATTTCTTTGTTTTTTACACCCTGCCTTGTGTGCCATATGCCAAGTACTAACTTGGAACAAACAAGCCGTCAATCTCATGAGGCCACGCTTCGAGATTTACTGATTACTTTTAACATGATTCCAATTATTGCTGCACAATGAGACAGAAAACAATCTGCTTTCTGAACAATGAGGAGTTGGTGATTTCTGGATGTCTTTTCTCAGGACCACATGAAGGTCAGAGACCCAGCCCCGTGTTTTTGAAGAGGGCGTCACACCTGCCGCAGCTGAGGTAACAACGCAGACACCTTCAGCTTTTACAAATGGCAGCATTAGTGTGAGGAGCTGAGATGTTCGGGGTCACTAACGACACGTTAGCCTGGTTAGCCGAGGAAAGCCAGTGACTCAGTTTCCTTGACACTTCGTTCTGCTCCTCCTTATTTTCTGTCACGATGTCGGATCTTCACTTTAAACGTTGCCAAGGTTTCGAGTAACGAGGTAAATGTATATAGCAGCCGTCTAGCCGTTCCACCGTCGAGCTAACGTCAGCTCGTCTTGGATTCCTTTACACGGTCACCTGCTCCACACACAGCTCCAGCTGTCGGATCACAGACCTTTAATCTACTCCAGCACATAAATAACCAGCGGTGCAGGTTTAACACTTTACCAGCAACATTAGCTCGTGTTTCCTGACAGCAGCTTCTCCGCTTCAGTCAGCGTCTTTAGAGCATCTCTGTTTACAGTTCAAGTATAGAAACATTTGTTTATGTGGATTGTGATTGGAAGATGAAATCAGCTGTTACGTCACACAGTATTCTGAACAGAGATGTTGTTGTGCTGTTCGGTCTCGAACATGTCGGTGGGATTTGAGACGTTAATGTTTCCAGTCCGTTATACTCTGATAGTTTTAGAGTTCCTTTCTCGTTGTTATTTTAATTACAGCTACTTAAAGCGCAGGTTCAAATTTCAAATTGCTCAGAGGTTACTGGCACTACTTTCCTTTCATTGTTGTCTGGTGAAATGAGAGATTGATACGAATGATTACAGTCTATTATAATCTCTAACAAACTAGTCTTAAAGAAAATAACTCCACTCCAAGTCTAAACAAACTTTGAAGCCGTCCACTCTCTCAGTCCCACTTTCTAAAAAAAGGTGCCTCACATTTGTTGGCTTTGTTCTTGCTAAACAGAAATATAAAATAGCACGTAATTAAAGGCTGAGTGGGCAGATGGATACGAGAAGAAAAAAGGGAGGTATTGAGGGGGAGGGGAAGGAGGAGGGTGGGAAAAACATAATGACCACTGTTGTTGTTGGTTACACAACTCTAAAAAGGGTCTGCAGCTATTTCCATCTCTGGTGGGCTGCTGTAAGTATGCAAATGCGTCGTCTTCTTCCCTGCCGAGGCTTAAGAATGCAAATAAAACAGGAGCAGCATATGTTCAGATTTAAATATGCATGACTAATGAGCCTGAGGAGCTAATCACCACAGCATGAGGGCAGGAAGTGGGGTGGCTGTCCACAAAAAGATGAACTTTTGGCCTTTCCCTCTCTGGCAGGCGTGTGCACAGGTAGGCTCCATGATGGAGCTGCTGACCCTCTGCCTACATACACCAACTTCTCTGGAGGGTTTTCCATGTGCTGGTGTGTTTCCTGTGTGTGTCAGTGTGTGTGTGTTCCCGCTGTTAGTCCACGTAACTCCCAAACAAGGATTCCCCTGGGGTGCAGTCCTCATCAGAGCTCAGAGGTCTCATGGGTGCTGTGATCAGAGTGTGAGAGAGAAAAACAGGACTGAGAGCTAACATTATTATCAGTGCACCTGTATGTGTTCCTGTGTGTGCACTTGTGGGTGAGTGTGGAGTTTTTTTCCTGCATCTTGGCCGTCGTCTGTCGTGGTCTGACGCCAAGTCATGAATCAGCTGCTCCTGGTGATCTATGTGGGTTAAATCCACAGTGTCCGTTTCCCGTATCCTCAGCAGAAATCAGGGCCTTCGTGCTCTGACACTGACTCCAGTGAGGTCGAATGCAGAAAAGTCAGGTGAAGGAGACTGAGGCTCCGTCCAGGAAATGAAGACAGAGGAGAGAAAGGAGTGAGCTGGAGGAGGAGGTGGAATCAGTGACTGTTTGATTTCTCTGTCGTCTTCACTGGTTAAATCTGTCACACAGATACAGTCAGACATGTACAACAGACATATCGTGTCCTGTTTCACTTTGTTTCTCTGGCACTTTACAGAGCTGCATCACATTCCCAGCTAAAAATAGTCAGGAGCAGTAAAACACCTCCATCTGCCTTCTGCCCATTCACTTCCACTCCAAGCAGTAGGAGTCTTCTACAGACAAAGAGCCTGTTATTTATGAACCATCATAAATATCCAGGACCAACAACGTCTCCAGCTCCATACGAATCATCACAGTTATTAATCACAGTTGTTTCTGTTTCTCTATGTCTGTGCATCTGGTCACCTGCTCCTGATGTTTACTGTTTCGAGGCAAATGCAGAGTACACAATCTACTTCCTGTTTACACGGGAGCGCACATGCCCAGTGGACAGAGATTATCTCTGATTAGTGTTAAAGTGAAACCCTGTCAGTGTGGACGGAGCCTCTGTCCAGACTCGGCCCAGACCCTGGACCGCTGACCCTGATGACGTCCCTGGTCAAGCGCTCATGTCGTGTCCTGCTCTGATCCGCTTACAGACGTCCTGTCAGACATCTCTGACATGTCTCTAAGTGAGCCAGTTGTCCCCCCATGGTCCCAGACCACCAGCAGCAGCCTGACTACAGGCCTGTAAAACTCACAAACTGCCTCAAACACCTTAAGAGTTTGTTTATTGCCCCAGCTGTTTTACAGATGACACCGTAGCAGTTGCCCTTCACCTGGTCTGAAGGACTGAATCCAGTCCTGAACTGAGGGAACAGCCCAGCAGCACGAACCCTCACCTCTTCTCTCTGGACTCAGTTTTGCAGCTTTGAACACGTTGGACTCGAATTTCTCCTCGCTCTGTGTTTTCAACCAATCCCTAAAGAAAAAATCCTGAAACAGCCTTTTCTCTTTGCTCACTTGGCAAAATTCTTGAAGTCCTTCTCTCGCCATCTCCTTTCTCTCTGCTCTCCTCCCAAAACTAAAAACCGGAGCCATCCATTCCTCCATCTTCACCCTCCCTTTCTTTTTTCTGCTCGTCCTGGGCTGGGTTTTCTAACTGTGGAAGTCATCCAGTGCAGTAGACGGTCTGAGAGGTTTTAAACTTGCCATATCACTACTGCTGCTGTAACTAATTGCAGATAGACCGGCTATTGATTTGCTTCCAGACACAGAGCAGATGTTTGTCTGCAGTTTTAGTGAAAGCAGCAGTAAATCCACACAAGAAGGGAGGAATGTAGAGGCTTTTCATTTTTGAGGGGAGACATAACCCATTCTTTATTTTCTGTTTATGCTGCCAAACAGAAGAAAATGGTGAATTCTGCAGAAACATCCAGAGCTTTTCTGTGAAATAAACTGACGAGGACAGAGCAGGGATTTAACATCAAATTAAGTTTGGATTTCTTTGTTGCCGCCACAACAGACGTATTAGCAGCGGTGAACTTTGATACTCCACTATATCGTTCTTTATGCGGTTAGAAGAAATCTCTCAGTCAGAGCTGCAGGTAAATAATACTGTGTTCTCTCAAAGTAAAATCCACGTGATGTCGTTTTATCATTAATATTTAAATGTGCACTCTCTCTCTCTCTGCACAGGAAATGTAAAACCATACGCCTCTGATACAGACTCTGTGTTTGACAGTGAATATCCATATATCCATTACACACACCATCACTTTAAACAATATCTATAATGTTCAATTGTGTTTTAATCCAAATTTAACACTTGAACATGCATATAATTTTATCTTAGGAGTACAGACTGCTCTGCCTGTGATGCACCACAAGCCTCCGTTCCTCTAATTTATTCCCATTTACATGGAGCACCAGCAGCCAGATAATACAATGGTATTTCCTGACGGCACACCCAGTGCCCATGCTTTAATTTACATCTTGATTTATGAGCTCCACAGAGACAAAAAAAGAAGACAAAAATAAAACGGCCCACACAGTCCCTCTCCGAATAACTGAATGTACAATAGGCAAAAGTACATTAATGTGATTACTTGGACAAATGCGTTGTGTTTGCATTTGCTCCCAGCAATTTCCCTGTGTCATCTAGTTTAATAAGTACAGACGTGTCACCTTGCTGCTTGAGTGGACTGGCGAAGAAGCCACAAAGGGACTGCACGCCAGGCGGTTAAATTCAGCTACTTTCACTGCTCGCTTTTCATCTGCTTGGTATCTGGGAACTCTGAGAAGGAAGATAAGGTTTGTAACCCTCTGTGGGGAGAGGAAAAGATATGATACTGTCCGCAGGAGGAGGAGGAGGAGGAGAGGAAGAGGAGGGTTTCACTGCACAGGGAGAGGAAGAGGATGGAATTTGGATGATTAATAGAGTACAGAGCTGGAAACTCCATTGTCTCTGTTAAATAAATAGAGAGAGGTAAAGAAATAATGTCTTAAAATGAAATGATCCGATAAGCAGACGTGTAGCGGAGGCTAACACTTAGCACAGAGCTAGCTGCAGACACTGGCAGTGTGAATACAGAGGGAGGAGATGGAGACAAGAGAAAATGGAAAAACATGGTCATACATGCAGAGGCAGTCGCTCTCTGTCACTAAACTGTTTCCATGACTTTGTGCCTCAGGTGCAAACGTACCTGTCACCATCTCAGAGTGTTACAGCTTCATCCTCCACTTTTTCTAGCTCTTAATTTTCCACATGCCTCCTACACACCAGCCTCTGTCAGTAACTGGCTCTTTATACAGTGAGACTGTGCAGCGGTCGACTTGTTCACCTGAGGATAATCCAGATGGATTTCTGCTGTGTCAGCAGGACAGTTACAGGGAGCTCTCAGCTTATATAAGTGACCAGGTCTCTGTTGGTTTAGTACTTTCAGTGGAGGAATTGTTCTGCTCATGTACCTGACTGGGTGGATGCGACTTTTCAATATGTATTTCTACACTCACGTCCCCTCGAGCTGGAACTGACTCGCTCTTTCCAAAGCTGCACTGAGCTCATGTATGAAGCGGAGACATGTGGACAACACAAGTCAAAACTTTGGAAAAGTTTCCCTTGATGACCTGAAAGCTGCACGTCCCACACAAACATACATTTCCTGTTAGTCCCACTGTACGTCGACATCGAACCGCTGCCTGTTTCATGTTATCCTTCCACAGTGGGGGGGGGTCTGAGGTCTGGCTGGAGGAGCTGTTGGTGGGGCTGAGCCTGACCTCTGACCTCCCCTGAGAGAAGACATGGAGTGTTATTTGTCCCCTGAGGGGGGGGCTTAAAGAGGAAAGAAAACGTGTAGGAAAGTGTTTTTAAAAAGCCACAAATCAGATGAAATGTCACAGAGGTATTGAAAGATTCCAGCAGACAGATCAGGGAATGACAGGTGAAAAGGAACAAATAAGTTAGGAAGAGTAAAGTGCACCAGACTGACTGGGTGTTGGCCCCCGCTGTGCCAGAGACAGCTGCTCATCTGCTGCCCTGGAGGTGCTAAAGCCAGGACTCTGTCCAAATACAGCAGCTGTAAGACAATAAACAAGTGTAAAGGAAAACAGAGACGGAGGAGGGCACATCAGGGCGGAGGGAAGGAGGGAGAGGAGGAGTGGGAGGACAGGGAATTAAGATGAGTCCATAGCACAAATACAGGGACAAATAATGAGAGGACAAACAGGGAGCAGGAGGGCCACAGAGGTACGCAGAAAATCGAAGTGAGAAGGAGAGAGAGGATGCCGATGTGTTCAAAGTACTATTTCTCTGACCACTCAGTGAGAGGAATATTCAACAGAGGAGGGGGAGGAGGAGAGGGAGGGAGGGAGGGAGGGTGACACCTCAGAGTGCTATTCTGCCACTGTTAGTTCAGACCGACTGCCCTCGTAAAGAGACAGAGAGGCTGGGGGCCGTTTACGGTGCCAGCTTTTTTAGAAACAGATGTTTTAGTGGATCAGCCCGGCACTGCAGGAGAGCAGGAGGAGGGGGAGGAGGGGGAGGAGGGGGAGGGACAGGTAATAAAGACTGGCTTTCAGCTCCTCTCTCTGTCTGTCAGCTCCACAGAAGAAGAAAGGAAGAGGGAGGGAAGGCCGAGATAATGAGGCTGGCAGAGAGTGCAGAAAGATGGAGGTTAGTCTGAGACAAACAGACAAACAGACTTTTCATGCACTAAACTTTTAGAAGTTTATTCACTATTAAGAGCAAACAGACGAACAGAGTTCCAGTTATCATAGTTCTGACAGTTAGTGCACTGTTTCCTTTAATGAATTATGAATGAACAAGGCTCAAATTAGCATCAGGACAGACTTTACTTCCTCTTACCTGTTTCTCCTCCTCAGTGTCTGCTAGCTTGGTGCTAATGTGAACGTAGGTGTGATGTATTTATTTATTTACGGGCTCAGCCTCAGGAAACCGTTTAACTTCACACCTGAAGATTCTGAACAATCACAGAGACACGAGGCTCACGTGTTCACGTCGTCGTCACGTCGTCAGACAGACGGGATCCACAGGTTTATAATGTGTATATTCACACACACAGACACACACAGAATATTTATTTGCTTGCAGAAATTGTCAGAACTTTCACCCTGGGTATCTGCCAGGCTCTGTTACCCTCCCAGTTATTTCCTTCTAAACGGAGCTGAGGGCTGTTTTACCCCTGCAGGCACTTCAAGCCTCTCACTTCTGACACGTCACTGCCGAGTTAAGTTTAATCAAAGACTTTTTAATTTTACATCCATCTTTATTCATCTCCTGTCTGCGCGGGTCCGACCGTCAGCACAGCACCATCTTAATATGAGGGTGGACCTGCAGCCCCTCAGTGACTGGACCAGGGTCCTGCTCACCGTACATACACCCTCCTGTCTCTGCATGCTGACCCTGTTTTGCAGTGTCTCTCTTTTCTTCAGAGACACACTCCTCCCCCCTCCTCAGTGAATGGGCACATTTCATGTTAGGACCTGCTCTAAGTGGCTGCAGGTCAGTCTAGTCTCAGCTGAGCCGCTCTCAACATCCCTTATTAATGTGGCTCATGGCCGTGGGGAGAAAGCACACCACCTAATGTACAGATGGGAGGGAGGTTAAGGGAGGACGGGGGGGAATAATTGGAGCAATGTGGGTGGGGGGAGGCACTGAGAGAGGAGGGGAGGAGAGAGATAGAGGGGTGTACAAAGGAAAAGAGGTCAAATCAGAGAGAGGCGTGACGGGATGAAAGCGAGGCAGCGTGGCAGAGACAGAAACAGAGGCTGAACCCAAACAACATTTTTATGAACTGTTACCTGAAGAATCTCGTGGAGCTGCTGTTCATCCCACAGGTTGCGAGGTTTTTCTCGCCCCTTGTATCTCGTCACGCTGCAAAGCGGATTACAACGGCAGAGCCAAACAAAACCCCCGCAGTGCGCTCACGCACGCCGTTCGACACTAACAGGTGTGAAAAGGTGTTTGGAAACACAGCGAGCCAAAAGCTTCACTCACTCCACCGTTTCAGTTCCATATCTGAGCTATCAGATGAAATGTGCAGTCGGTGGAGATGGAGCAGTTTTGTAAAATTTCGCACGGCATTACTTTGCAGAAAGAAAGAGAAACAATAAAATTCCTGTTCTCCAGAAAAGAAAGAAAGAAAAAATCCTTTCAGTTTGATTTGAAATGCTTTTATTTGAGAGAAGAGGTCGATAGCGTTTGTTCTCTCAGGCGGAGCGATCAACAAATTAAAGCTCCTTAGTTTAGCTCTTTTACATCAGCAGGTAATTGTGCTGATTCACAGTATTCCAGCTGAAAAGTTGGTTTTTCCAACAACAACAACAAAAAATCTCAAAGTGGATTTAGTTCATTTTGTTCTTTATACACATAAAGTTCAGAAAGTCTTCTTCCATTCGTCTGCCTCTGCTCTCCAGACTCCGTCTCTAGACAAAGACATTTTTTGTCTCTCAGCAGTTATTTCATCCAAACTTCTGAAGCACTTAATCTCATCCCAGTTAATTATATTCCCACTCTTTCCTCTGACTCTACCTGCTCTCTCTACATGACTGTTTTATGGCCACAGTAATAATGCAGCGTCCACCAGGTCCTGACCTTTGCTCCCTTTACTCCTGGACTGGAGCTGTATGTTTCTAAATGACAGAGTTCAGTCAAGGTGAACTCAGATGTTCCAGTCAGTGTTCTCTGACTGAGCCTCAGCCACAAACAGGATGTTTGTCAGATTAGATCATATTCATAAGCACTTACAGCGTCAGGGACAAACACTAAGGGTCAGTTCACTTTTCATGGTTGAACAACATGTTGGATAAAGTCCATAACTAGAAAGCTGAACCTGACACTTTGAGACTCGAGTCTCATATGAAGAGACGAGTCAAACACTCGTTCATTAACCTCCGTCAGACGCCAGAGTCGACTGAGATGACGACAGGTCGCTCTCGGCGTCTCTTCCTCTCTGTCTCCTGTTTGACAAAGCAGCTTCAAACAAACACAGCTGTGTTTAAATCAGTTCTTCTAGACTAAATGCAGTGAGGTTGTAGTTAATGAACACACTGTCTGGTGGACAGAGGTGTTGTAGATTACAGGTGCACTTTCATTAAAACCCTCAAAAAACACACATTTACACTGCACATGTTTAACACAGGGCAACAATTTCCACACATACAAGATTTCACACGTTTGTGGAATAATAACATCAAAACAAAATTCAGATTTTAACACAATTAAAGGTTGAAGGGAAAAGAAGAGAAATGTAACTCAACAGAAACATAGAAACAACTGTACAATCTGGTTCTGGTTCACACTGACTTCACTCTGTGTTTTGATTCTTCATCATTGTCATCATCCAGAAAGGAAACGCCTGCCTCGAGCTCAGTAGCTTCCTGTCACCTTCCTATTTGAAATGTCAGTCGAGCCCGGTTGATTGACGTCTCCGTGCAGCAGCATTGATCAGTCCTGATCAGTCTGTGGTTTTATGATCACTCAGCTCTCTAACAACATAAACACAATGAGATAAACAGAGGTGTAACCTCAGGAGAGGAAGAGGAGGGTTCCTCTGTGTCTGAGGATGGAGATCACCTCCCTCCTCTCTGCTGCTGCCTCACCTCCTCCACGAGACTCTCTCTCTTCTTCTGATGGATTATTCAGCATGCAGGCAGTCAGCTGTGATCTCAACATGGTCAGTCATTCATGTGCATATTAATGCTAATGCATCTGTCCATAGACTGAGAGGCTGAAACTCTGCAGAGTCTGTACCTCCGTCATGTGTCTCAGACTTCACACTGTTCAACAATCACTTCCTGATTGGTTCTTATCGGTCATACGTGTCCTTCTCTGATTGGTCACACTCCTGGCACTGGCACAAAGTTTCCTGCTGCATTTCCTTCTGTTGGGAACCTGATTGTATGAAAAATAAATGGAGAGATACGATGCAGTCAAACCTGAGCAGGCACTGAGGTTGTTCAGTGAAGGGTTAACTGTGGCTGCCAGGTGTAAGTCCCAGCATGCCCTTGGTGTAAATGTCTGTTCTTCGGAGCTCTGCAGGTTATGCTAATCACGCTCAGAAAGCCTATATGTGGAGCAGAGCGGGTTAAGAAGGTCTATTATCTGCCATTTAAATGCCGGCGTGGCTCGCCGCAGATTTCTCATCTTCCCTGTTCCACAGCTACGTCCCCGATGGCCGATTGCAAATTTATCCATTGTCTCTGTGTCCCGGGCCAGCTGAGCCAACTAATCAATTATAATCAGGTAACCAATCAGGGCACAGGTACACCAATTAGGGAGCGCCAGGGATCCTGGGAATATCAATTAGAGGACCTGATTTGGTTCTAATTTACAACAGCTGCTACAGAGCTCTCAGGGTGACGGCTAGTATTCCCCTCTCTACGACCACGGTGTCTGCATCTGACACACACACACACACACACACACACACACATGAAGCCAAACAGTGAATTCCTCTCAGGTTCACCTCTGTGACGAGCTCAGTCTCACACACAGGGAGGACTGGATAATAATCCTGACTATTTGCTCAGCGTAGCGAAGTGGAACCGCTCTGATCTCATGAGGACAAAGTCACATTCCAGCTGACACTGTCTCCTTCAGCCTCTCCTCCTCCGCTCCTCTCCACCACTCTTCCTCTCTTTCTACTTTACCCTCTTCACCTCTGTCCTGCCTCCGAGCGCAGCCTCGACAGCAGCAGACAGTTAGCTCACCTGGTAGAGAACATACAGAGAATAGTTTCCTGTGCCGAGCGGCTGAGATGCTGCTTCTCGTTTGTATTTCGATGTTAAGTGACAGGATGTTGTGGTAGAGTCTGTCGACGACCTTCAGGTCATAGCTCAGTGAACTACAGTCCCAGGTGAGAGCAGTGAAGCCTGTTGCCTGTGGCAGGCGGGGAGATCCATTCAGGAAACCCCCCCTCAACAAATCACTGTCAAGCTGTTGACAAAGACGTCCAGTGTTAGTGTCAGTGCTGCTGCTCAGTGACTGTACACAGGAAAAACCCTTTTCCTGAATTACACAGGCAGCATAAAAACACATGCTGCTGTTCACTCTGATGCAGCTCATGCTCATTCAAACTTTTCCTTCCTGTTTAGTTCAGTACTTTACTGAAAATATTTTGGGACGTTTTGTCGTCGTTTCTTTTTGCGTGAAGACAAAATGAAACCAATAATTGCTCTGTAACAGGTGGAGACTGTCTGACAGAAACGGAGAAACGACGCATCGTTTTAAAGACCAGGTGAGGAAAGAACGCCACCGGTGTGTTGCTGTGTGAGGCTGTAAAGAACGTGGCAGTGTAGATATGAGTTAAAGTCATGAATGTGAACATGTTGCTGCTGCAGCTCAGTCTCACTTCACTTGAAGAAGACAAAGCCATTTTGTCCACAGCCTCAGTAATGGAGTGTAGATGCAGGCTTCTATAATGGTTACCAGTATAACAGGCTGGCTTAGAGCCACTTTACCTCTCCTTGACTTTATTATGCCTAATGGTTTTGGCCTGTGCTTTATATGCTGTCGATAAGTCCCTAATGAATCCTTACTGGGAGCTGTTAGCTGGTAGTTTGTGTGAGCTTTAGGTAGATATTTGACTTTAAAATGTGGAAATCAGCGAGGAGCTGTGTGTTGGGGTTTGCCAGAGTCCTTGGCGCCTTAACAAAGATAATCAGCTTGTCTAGATAACCTCTATCAGTTAATTTTAGACAGCCTTGCTCTGCTGCATCAACTGGAGCGATGGCACAAAGTACTTGGAGCAGCTCCCGATGCATTTACCCAAGTCAATAAAAATGCAGACGAGTGTGGGCGTGTTTTCACTGTGTGTGTGTGTGTGTGTGTTTAGGTTTGTGCTGCATACTATGCACTGATGTGTGTGTGTGTGTGTTTTAGTTTTGTAGAAGTGGGCAGTGTGTATTCATTTTCCTGCATCTATGTATGATTCAGTGATTCTTCAAGGTCTCCTGCTGCTCTGAAGCTTTAACATCAGGTGATAACTAAGCAACATAAACATAACCATCCCAGTGGTGTAAAGTAACTGAATACTTTTAACGACTGCTGAGTATTTCTGTATGTTGTTTTCACGTATGATCAGTTTATAAGACGTTACTAACAGTTACAGCGTCTCATCTCCTTTTAGCTTAGCTTTAACATTTTCACTTCTAATAACTGTAATAATAATCCATTTATATTATCTGGTGACCCTTTGGAGGGGCCTGACCCTCAGGTTGAGAACCACTGGACTAAACTGTCCTGTTTGAAAATCCTGGTCCCTGGTCCAACCTCTCTGAGTCTGATGCTGCAGTGCTGAGTCCAAAACGGTCACTGCTAACGTTAGCTAGGTTAGCTGGCTGATGTTAGCTGGCTGATGTTAGCTGGCTGATGTTAGCGCCTGCTGGTGTCAGTTTTATTATTTATTTATCCTCTCCTCTCTCTCATTGGACCCAGAAACAGTGTTTTCACCGGTCGTGACGTCAGAATCAACACGTTAAACCAGCTCCACCTCAGCAGTAAAATCCTGCTCACACATGAATTCATCTGTTTCTAAACATGTAGTGTCATATGTAACGTCAGGAGTACGTCTTAAAGTACGTGTTGCTGTGGATGCAGATGTTGTGTTTGTACGTGAGCTCCTCCTCCACCACTCACACACACAGTTTGTGTGTTGACAGTGTTGTGTATGTACCTGGGTGTGTGTGTGGTGGTATGTTTGAGTGCTGCGGTGTAGCTGGTTGTGTATTGGTTGTGTTTGTGTATGCATGCTGCACTGAGGCTCTTTAGGAGTTTACATCACATACATTTGTCACCCATTAACCATATAGCCTCCTGCTGCTGATACGTTATCTCGCGGCTCCTTCCTGCTGCCGGCTAAAAGCTATCGCTACAAAGATATTATTAGTCTGTGATCCTGCTGCTGCTCTCACACACACACACAACACACAAGCAACCACTCGATGACAAGTCGCTTGGACTCTCAGCTAGCTACTTGCAAACACACACACTCACACACAGATAGCTTTATTTGGCCTTCCTGCTCAACACTGATAATCAGGGGACAGATAATTCTGCAGGAGCCTTTATTAGCTTCATGTTGATAGCTTCTCGAAAGCAAGGCCGCCACCGAACAACAACAGTGACACAAACAATATGACCTTTATTTTCACAGACACGTCTCATTTAGGAGTTGCTTTTATATTCCGTGCTGGTGGTTGTGCTCTGTGCTGTTGCAGTGTGGGTGGGGACAGACACAGCCTCTGTTAAAATGCTTTGGCTCTCTCCTGCAGTTGTGCGTAGCTTCCATGGGCAGAGCAAGGCACTAACACTCTCAGGGTCACGGGTTTGATTCCCAGTGAGATTCCCACAAGACACTCCTCCAGCGCACAGAGCAGTGTGTGTTCTGTGTCTTACATTCTTCATATTATTACACGTTTAATTACAGTTTCCATAATCATAACCTGTTGTCTGTTCAGCTGCTCAGTGACAGATCTCAGTTTCAGGCTGAGGTGAACTGTACATATAAAATAACAATACCTTTCATCAGTTCTCAGAACATAAAGAATAAATGTCACACACATAAAACACAGACAAAGTGGCTGCGTTCACACCGACCTCATTAGGTCCGAACCAAAACATCAGGTGTTAGATAACATCGAACTTTAATAATCCCTAAAGGAAATCTTGAAGCCTGAGACTGCTCCAGTGTCGCCCATTAAACAGCAGAAGAAGAAAAAGAACAGGAAGTAAACCTGAGCCACAGCAGCACAAAGAGATGATATATTTAACTGGAATTTGATCCGACGATTAAATCAAAAGTCGACTTGATAAAACTCTGAAGTTATTTTGAACTGACATGTCGCCCGTCTATAAACCAATCAATGACAAGTACAGGGAGACGTGCAGGTGATGACAACAGGACATTAAACCACTTGTACAGACTGAAACACATCAGAATATACAGTTAAATTAAAACAACTCTCTACCCAGTTTCCTGTTTCTATCGTCATGTATAACTAACTGACAGCAAAACGTTTAGTTGCACCATGTTTAGGATTTCTCATTAACACCACACAGAGCTGTAATGATTTGATGAATTAACCATCACAGATTTAAAAGCAGATTTCCTTCTAGAAAAAACAGAAAACTAAACTTGTGGAAGTCACACAGAGGTGACGCGAGGTTCTGTTCTTTTCTCCTCTGTCTCATGTCGTGTTTCCAGTCAGCAGGCAGAAAGTCAGAGGTCCCAGGATGCCTTTCTGTCTCTTCACGGGTCAAAGGAGAGAAGGGCACAAAATGGCCACCGTCGCTGTGACAGTAGCACACAGAGACAAGCTGACAAACTCGGAGGCTGCACGTCATTTGATTTAAAAAGAGGAATGCTAATGCTAAAGCACAGACACAGTAAGCACACATACAGTTACATACATGCTAAATTAGCTCATTATTTCTGAAGGTGACACACTGAGGTTGTGACATGAGAGGAGAGCTAATGGTGCTGCAGATTACAAAATGGGGAGGAGGACAAGATAATCAGCTTCCATTCTCTCCTTAGTTTTTAATCTAGACTGAACTGTTGTCAATTATCAAGCCACCTCCTGAACCTGGCCTCGGCACAATGGCTGGTTAATGAGAGCGCAGGTGATTGGAGAGGCATGGGCTCATGTACAGCAGTAACAACCAGGAGTTTATTCATCACTGATTAGGCTGCACCTAGCCACATCACACAGGTACCAATAATCACAGCAGAGAGCACGCTCGAGGGGATAACGGCTCTCAAGAAATACTTGTAAACATTTGAAAAGTTTTCTTCAAATCATTTTAAAAACCTGCAAATGATTATTATTATTAAAGAAAGGCCGTACAGGAGCCTGAAATCACAGAAACACACAGACAACAACTTCACTGCTCTTTAATCTTTTATTCATTTTAGCTCTTTATGTGCTCCCTTCATAAAATCCACTTTACTTTAGTGCTCTGTCTGTGGACTTTACAGTGGTACTGACGTATGGAAATACTCTTTACAGTGCAGTTTAAACACGGCTGTATGTTAGCTGAAGCTGACTGTATATACTGTAGATATATTCTTAGTAAACGCACATAAAACCACCTCTCTAAGTACAGTCATACATTATTCATACAGTATTTAATCCAGCATGCACTCTGCACTCCCTGTCCATACAGTCTGATCTGTATACGCTGCGCACTGTTGTTAGTTGCAATGTATACAATATCTGATGCTTCTGTTTGATCAGTATTTACCTCTCTGTGCAGTAGTCTTTATTGTTAGTGGCGGGGTCCGCCTTTCCAGCACTAGAATCAGGAAACAGTCCACTGTTGGTCTTTTTGATATCAGCTCTGGTCACTGCTCTCTCTCTCCTACAGCTGTTACTACACTCAGTGTAAGGAGTCTTTAACTTTACTGACATTAGCTTGTTATCTGTGTTTAGCAACGAGTCTGCATCTGTTCACATACAGTTCAGAATTCAGAATCTGAAATCTAAAAAATATTTGAAATCTCTCCACCTACTTCCCTCCTCCTACACACCCAGACATTTCTCATCATTTGCACTTTGGACAAAAATCAGCATTTCCTGAAACAGTGTAGATTTTAGGACGCTGCATCCTGCGGCGTTTCCATCACAGTTTAATCACTGACATGAGGACGTTAAATTCCGTCCTGTCCTGCTCTGTCCCTCCTAGTTTTGTCCTGGCTGGGTCACAGTACGTCCAGGTTTCAGTTGTGACAGTCATCATCAGACACAGGAGCCTGGTGGCGCTCCTCCCTCCACCCCTGCACTGGCTCTCAGTACAGCACACACTACAAAGTCCTTCTCCTTGTCTTCGAATCCCCGCACAGCACGGCCCCTCCCCACACATTCACTCTTCTCCATCCCTTCACACCCCTGCCCATCTGCTCTCCACTCCTCACTGTGGGCTTTGCTCCATGGATGACAGGGCTTTCGCTGCTGCTGGCCCACAGCTCTGGAATGCGATGCCTCGGGGTCTGCGCCAGTGCACATCTGTTGCTTCTTCAAAGGTGCAACTGCAAACACATCTTTGTGGAGCGGCTCCTCTTCCAGCTCCTTCATCTGCATATAGAACATGTATCCAGCTGCCTGCACACGTCCTGTTATCAGGAACTCACACTTTTCTTCCTTGTGCAACTTTTATTATTCATCTCTGTAATTTAACTGAATGTAATTAGCACAGTGACAGCAGGTGGCCTGAAGGAGGCCTATAAATGAATAATGTTAAAAGTATGATTAATATTCAAATGGTGCGTGGGTTAAAAAACCAGAAACAGTTAACTGGAGTGTCTTAACATGGATACCATATGATGATGAGTTTATGAAGATTGAAGTTTTTATTTTATTTTTAATATCCTTAAAAAAAGCCTCAAAAAACTGACAAATAACCACTGACATTTCTAATTAAATCTAGTGTGTTGTTGTGTGCAGCTCTGCCGAGGTCCTGTATATTACAGTGTCTGTCATGTGACTGTCGTGTGCAGGGTGTTCATTATTTATCATCTGTCAGCAGATCAATGATTCTCATCATTAAAGCGGAGTATCATCAGTCGCAGCTTTGTGACGCAGGTTTCAGCCACAGAGAAAAGATTTTGCAGCAGAACAAATGTAGGAAAAAACCTCTGATAGAGATTCTCCTGAACCTAGAAACAGCTTTTTATTTTTCCTCATAACATTTGGTATCAGAGGTGACGTGAGTCTCTCTCTCTCCTCCTGGAGTGGTCCATGTTTTTGTTTCTTATCACCTCTAAAACTCTTGTTTTAACCCCCCAGGCTCGTGAAAAGAGACACCCCCCATCCTCGAAAGCCACTGTGTAATTCGAACACTGGGTGCAGCCCATCTGATGGAGGCTCAGATTTAAATGTAGGATGGTGGGTGGAGTGGGTGGAGTCTGCTCGTTAGTGGCGCTGCCTGCAGCTGAAGTGTCATCAGGGTCAGAGTCGGTTGAAATATTGATGTCCATATTTAGAGACAGAACAGTTTTATTCCAGAAGTTAGAAATAAAATAAGATGAATTTTATTGAACCGGAGGGGAACTGAAAAGATGAGGTGAAGCTGTGAAGAAGAACCTGTTGATGAAACGTCACCTGTGCTGCAGAAGTGTCCCTCTACATGTTTGTGTTGGCTTCAGGTCGTTCAGTTCACCTCAGGGAAGCTTGATTATAAATGAGCATTCCAGGTTGGTGGTGGGTGGAGTGGGTGGAGTCTGCTCATTAGTGGTATCGCCTGCAGCTGATCTTATGAAACCTCAGAGTGTTTGAGCATGTTGTTCGTTGTGTTCGGAGCTCAGCAGCGTTCCTACACTTCATGGTTTGGAGTTGGTGTCTCAGGCTGAGGGGAAACTTTGTGCAGCACCTGTTGCAAAAACTCAGGTTTCTTAAATGTCAGAAAAGAAAAGGAAAAACACTGGGTTGTCTTCCCCGTCTGTGCAGCCACTTTTCTTGGTTAGTTCAGGGCAAAAGTAGCACGATGACACATCACCACTAAAATGAAAAAAATACTGTAATAAAAATACTGTGATGTGACAAAATGCTCCTGAGATAATCAGCCTGAAACCTTTCTGTCAGACTTAGTTTAGAAATGATGCTGCACAATTTATATTTGCAGTTTTACAGTGTTACAGTGCAAACGTTGGATCTTGTTGGAGCTGGTTTGTTAAAAGCATTTTGGGATGAACGGTGAAGGCTGAGACGTCTCTCACAGCTCTTTCTTTATGACAAAGTGGATTTTGTTTCTTCTGAACAGAGCCAGGCTGCTTCACCCTGTTTCCTGTCTTTAAGCTAAGCTAAGCTAGCTTGTCTGTTCATCATGTACACAGACATTCACAAACAAACTTCACACTCGTTTCAGGTAAACAGGAGCCTGAGCTTTTACAGAGACGTCAGAAAGTTTTACACACAGATTTTCTTTCTTCACTCGCTCAGAGAGATGTCAGAGATCACTTGACAACAGAACAGAAATCCTTTAAGATCCTTTGCCCCATCGAGTCTGAAACAAACCAGTGACATTAAACTTGTCAGAGAAATGTCTCCATCTGTCTCCACCTCCGTCATGTCTTCCTTTGTTGGTCCTCAGGGAAGAAGAAGAAGAAGAAGGGAATATTCTTTCTTTCTTTTCCTCTTGTGTTTTCATCTCACACAGACAGGTCTTTTACGTTGACATGTGGTCTGGTGTCATTTGTCCACGGTTGAATGTGACTCTCCTCCACCTTCGTTCATCAGCTTCGCTCTTTATCAGTTTGATGCTGTGTGCACAGTGTGTAACAGTCCTGTGTTCGTCACCATCACGTGCACCGATTAGCTGCAGACATCTGATGGATTTACAGTCGAGTCTGACGGGTGTTCATCTGAAGTTTGGAAACACATTTCCACCATTCTCTCTCTGGTTTGGTTCTTGACTCAGCCTCAATCCCATTTGGATTTGGTGGCGCTCCAGAAAGTGGGATTTGCAAATAAGCAGCATCTGTTAACCAGAAGTCACAAAATAAATCTGTTCCAAAAACTGAGATCAGAGTCTGGATCAGGTTCACGTCAGTTAAACCATCTCTCTTCAGGGAAACAGACGGATCCAGTCAGACGGTGCTGAACATTAACGGTCCTTCTCTAGAAGATGTGGACGTTCAGACTGACTGAAACATGTTGAGTCTGAATGATGCTATGAATCTCCTACATCACATACAGCTAATACACACTGATGTCCTGTGTGTGTGTGTGTGTGTGTGTGTGTGTGTGTGGACAACAAACAGGCCGGGCTGCCTCCCGTACATGCAGAATTTAATGAGCATTGATTGATGATTCAATGTCTGTCTGTCTGATTTATTGTGAAATGTGTGTGTCTCTAGCACACACACACACACACACACACACACACCATATCAACATATATCTATGTTACAGCTGGGAGGTGACACACAGTGATGCAGCTATTAGTCGCTCACAAACACAGCTTCTAATTAAATGATGTTAGTTATTGATATACTGAATCAATCCAGTGTAATTTATAAAGGTGGTGGTGTGAGGAGGGAATATTCCTTTGTTCTTCACCCAGCTGAGAAGCAGGTTTTGTAACTGAGAGGTTGAGGGTTTGAATCCGGCTGGCAGTATATGATGTTATATGTGCTCTTTGGAGAGCAGGGAATCAGAGGTTTCAGTCAGTCCAGACTCCTGCACCACAGCTCAGTTCAGTTCATCTCAGTTCAGACCCACACACAGCTGTACTCCTGGGGGGCCTCCTCCCTGCTCCGGGGCTCTCAGGTCCACGTTGAGCCGGCAGCTAGCTGCTGGCTGTTAGCCTGCTGTCGGTGGAACCGGCTGCAGTCAGAGAGCTGCTGACTCCTGATGAAGTGTTTCTGCAAACTAACAACGCTAGCATATGTTAGCTGCTAGTTAGCAGAGCTAAACTGGTGAATGTCATCTTTATGGCCAGTCAAACAGGAGCCATGTTTGGTTGCTGAGTAGCCTCCAGTAACGGGCTGATTTCCTTTTTCTTCATCTGTGACGTGACTAAAATCACTGATGCTGATCCTGTGATTTCAGATCCAGAGTCAGTGGACCGTGGTCTGGGACCTGAGGGTTTTTCCTTTGTCTTTTTTCTGTTTCTACATCAGCTGATGAACTCCAGCTTCCTGTCCCTCAGTTACATTTTCATGTTGTCAACTCTGGTTGTGAGAATCTTGGAGAAATGACCTGAGAGAGCAGGAAACAGAACTGATTTCATTACCACATTTGCACAGAGTAATCCCATAGATCACGTTTCTGACTGCGGTTTGAGGCAGATAAACACTCGTCTGTGCCAGATTACATTCTGAGCGTAACCTTGCCAGCACTGCTGCCTATGGGAGCTGTGACTCCTCTCTCCTGTAAACAAGAGGACTTAAAAGGGATTGTAGTTATCCAGATTATCCAAGTCTGCTGTAGTCTCTCTCTCCTCTCTCTCTCTGTGTGTGTCTGAATCAGATGGACCGGACATTAAACTAACTCCACCCCTGCAGCTTCCTGGTATAAAGTCTGTGTAATGTCTAATTGAGCTGGTGTGTAAACACACTCTCCTCAGGCTCCACCCTTCAGCGCTGAGACTCCCTTAGCTTCACCTTTGTTTTCTTTACTTTGAAACTCTTTAGAAATGATACTTCACTCTCTCACACTCTGTACGTGGGGACAGAGGGAGATTAAACTCTGAGACATCACACTGTGCTCCTCCTGCCCCAGAGGATCAGTCCTTTGGGCTGCAGGTCAGAATGAACGGAACAATAAGTCAGACCTCATCTCAAAGGGACTTAAAATTGGCCGGATGCCCTTTTCTCCTGCCAAACCACAGACTCCTGCTCTCATTAAGGACACTGTTCCTCGCCGTTGATATCCAGCATCAGAGGATGCAGTGAGATTCTGTGTAAATGAGCAGGATAATAATGTCACATTCTTACAGTGTTACAGGACAGTCGCAAAAATGCTCTGTGCTTCACTCAGTCTGACAGAAACTCAGCTCAGTGTTAGTTCAGGGAGATGAAGCTGCACTCTCATTACCTTGTTGACATCAGCTGATTCATGCTTCACCTTCATTGGCTCTTTCATCGGCTGTTTGTCCTCCAGCTGACCAGTAACCTCCGCTCAGTATTTTAAATGCTGTTTGACAAACTCCAAGTGAGCTGTCACATGACTTTAACTCAAAGTGCCGTCTGTTTAGTCACCGACCATAAAGGCTTGATGCTGAGATGCTCGTCCTTGCAGCAGGTTCTCCCGTCTCTGCAGAGGGCTTCTGTTAGACTGTTGGGTTCTTGGTCTCCTGTTACTGTCTCTCTGACCTGAAAAATGATCTCAACTTAACAAAGAGTTAGGTTTGGTGAGTAACCTGAAACCTAAACCTAAAGGTTTCTGTAACATGGCTGTTAATGGCAGTTGTAGATTTGAGTGTTTCCCTTCACGTTTGTGCTTCATCCTTAAGGGCCACCGTACAGTGCTGAGTCAGTGGAGAGGGATTGCTGCTCAACACTGTGAAACCATTCACTGGAAATGGTCGCTTCCTTGATGCCCGAGTTTCTCATACTGAGCTCATTCTGCTCGACGCATCAGTTCTGTGAGCCAGGTCATGTTCCAGATCCAGTGTGTGTGTTTAGCCCACAAGATTGTTTCCAAACCAAACCCAGGCTTTCAAAGCAGCGTGGATCCAGATCAGCCTCCAGCTAGAACCCAGAAGAAGCTCTGAGTAAAAACATTTCATTTCCATCTCTGCACAGGGTAAAATTCACCCAAGAATAAAACCTGTTCTTTAAAAAAAATAGAGCTGGAAACCTGGAATTTTACCTGGAACAAAGATGGATTTTTGTTGTTAATAATAATATTTCAGTTTCCTTCCTGAAGCGAAGCCTGAACACAACAACACTTCTGGCCAACACTCGTCTGCTGTCGCAGTGTTTCTCCTGAATTAAAAATAAGAGTAAGACCAGAGAGATCTGAAACCAAACACTATAATTAGCTGCTGCTGCCACCAAAATAAGACAATGCTGTGGAGGAAGCAGCGATGGTGGCATTGTTCGCTGCCAGGGAACGCTCATGCAAAGTGGCCCAGGCTTAAGCAGTCAAGCTGCTAAACAGGGATTGGGGGGAAGTGTAAGAGGATTGGCTGTAAGTGACCTCCAGATCGCTGCCTTTGGTCCGCGGCGACACGGAGAGCTGCAACTACAACATGGCTTAGTTCATAATGAGAGAGAGAGAGAGGGATAAACACAGACTGGGAGGCAGGAGACGCAGTGTTCAGCATCTTGATTTGGTTCATGGTGGAATGAAGGAGGAGAGGAGACGGCGTCAGAGATGATCACCTGTCGTCTGTTTCTAACCGCTCCGTCCTCACTCAGGATTCAGCCGACATCATCGGGTCCAAAATAACAATGGAAGCCAAGCAGCCATCACCTCCCACCTGTAAAGAACAACTGTGTGTGTGTGTGTGTGTGTGTGTGTGTGTGCATGCATTCCTGACGGCAGTGGCCCGTGGCTCAGTGCCAATCACTCCTCACTTCACAATTACAAAGAGCAGAGGGCTGCAGGTAATCACCATTGATCAGCGCACGTGTACAAACACACACACACACACACACACACACACACACACACACACATGCGGGGGCCAGTAGCATTGATCCACCCGACCCAGCCTCCAGGGAAGATTGTGAGTGTGACAGCGAGAGGAGATACAATAGAGATACAACAACAGACTGAGAGGGGAGGAGGGGGAGGGGGGGGGGGGGGGAGATGCACTGTCTGGTTCACCCTCTTGTTGTTAGGGTTGAGGACTAACAAATGCATTATGTCCTCACAACTCTAATTAGACCAGCATGTGTGTGAGTGGAGAGGAGGATGATGGGAGTTGCAGTCATCAGCAGGAGCTGTGAGTGTAACGTCAGCTCTACCTCTGAGGCACAGAGAGGGAAGGACCGCGGTTTGACCGAGGTCATCGTCACCCTGATATTCCACTCTGTTATTCTGTTAATGACATAATGAATGATGGTGTTCCTCATTTACTGTGAGAACTCAGTGAACAGAAGGATAAATATTCTGTTTGAAGTACTAAAGGCGACTGGACGTCTCTTTCTGTTTCTGGAGAGCTGACGTCAGTGACTTTCTTCGGTTGTGGGGTCTCGCCTCAGGTGTAGCTCGTAGGTGTAGCTGTCGCTGAGCGGTGCCGGTGTTTTTGTGCGGTGATCTGCTGTGTGGATGGTGATGCTCCGAGCTTTGCTCAGGGATGTGACATGGGAAGGAGGTGTTTCACCTGTTCTACTGACCTTGTGGAAATGACGTCATTAGTTTGATTGTACGGCCTGCAGGCTGATAAAACTCAGTGTTTCAGATGTAGTGAGGTTTATTTTAGTGGGATGATTCAGCTGAGCAGTATTCATCCGCTCTGCATTGATTTTTACTTCTGCAGCAGCAGCAGCACCCACCATCTCCACTTCAGACAAAAACAGGGCCATAAATTCTCCATGTGTGTTATTAAACCTCACATTATACACTTAACCTTATTGTGTTTTCTTGATGTGTTTCTGGGGTTAGCTTTGCTCAGTTTAAATCTGTTTGTGTATCAGAGAGGAGGAGCACATGAGTGGGTGATGCAGTGAATAGATGAATGAATGAATGTGCTCTGTAAACGGAGAGAAGAGAGGAAGAGGAGGAGATGTCTCTAAACCCTGCTGTGAGTGCAGAGGGCAAAGGACGTTCTGTCCTGAAACCAGTCCTTACTTCTGTTTAAGCAAAATAATATCGACTCTTGTTTTGAGAGATGAGCTGGGTTTTTACCAGTTGGTGTGTGTGTGTGTGTGTGTGTGTGCAGCATCTGTGCAGGCTCCTCCAAACACTTCACACTCACAACAGAAGCTCTGTATCTATACTCAGTAGAATTTAACACCTGCACAGACGTGTGTCCTCGCTGGAGATTCTATTATCCTCATCGTCAAATCATTAAAATCTCATCTCTCACACTTCTGCTGTTTGTTAGAGAGCAAGGTAACGTGGAGCTGGACAGACAGACAGACAGACTACGACAAGTGGTGGTTGTAAAGCTGCTAACGTAGCACTGATGGCTCCTGCTGCTCCCACAGACACAGGCCTTTAAATTGCACATTTCTTCTCAACAATAATCGTCCCATGTTTGCTCATCTCAGTGAAAATTACACAGAAATCCAGCACAAACACAAACACAGCTCTGACTCACAGCAGCTTTTTATCCTGTGCCAGCAGGGCAGGTTGTATCATGACGGCCAGTTCAGCCACTGTTTACTGCTCCTGGAGGAAGTGTGGGTCACTGAGCTCACACCTTCTCCCTGGAAACTCCCGACACTCATTGTCTAATAATCCTTTTGTTCGTTGCCTTCTGTGGTGCATTAAACTGAATGGTTTTAGTTATTAAAATACTTTTCTTGAATCCTGGTACAAATGCATTACATGTAAATATCATTTGCATTAATTCTGGGAGCGACTTGTTATTCCCCTTCTGCTGTGCAGCAGCCCACAGTCTCAACAACTTAGCCGATTATTCTCCCTTTCTGCCAGAGATGGAGCGAAGACGAAGGTGTACGCCGCCTAATCTGCATGCTCGTGTGCAGACGGTGTCCACAGGCGGTGAAATAAGTCTCCCGCTCCTTTGTTACACGGCCCGAGTAAGACTGCACCTCACGGCGCTCAGAGTTACGTACACCGGACAGCCTCTTGTTTAAATGTCCCCTGGAAACTGCTGCGTAAAGAGAGGATCCATAAAAAGAGACATTCTGCTGTAAAGCTGAATTAGGCAATTTCACACATTACCGGCTGCAGTGAGAAGACGAGGCTGAAATTGAACGACTTGAGTTCACAGGACTCTAACTTTATGTCACAGTGTGCTCCTGTTTACCTGTTAACCTGAGCCGGTCCGAAGTTCAGGTGCACGTTGAGTCGGAGTCTGTCTTCATGAGGAGTTTGACCAAAATGACACCATGAATGAGCAGAGGAGGTCGGTGAATAGGATCCAGAGGAATAAATCACATGAATGAACAGAGGAACCCTGGTTTTATGAAGCTTCCATTTCCTTGCTTCAGGGATTTTCTCTTCTGTCTTTGGATATTCTTATCTAAAAATACCACCAGTGTTTTATGCCTGCAGCAAAGTGTTTCAGACCAGACTTTATTATTGTCTGTCTTCATTGTAATTGGGTCGCCAGTTATTAGTTTCTACATGAACTCTGTGCTCCAGGCTGTGAGAGAACACCGAGGCGGCGGGAGCTTTTCCGAGCCATCGGTCGCTGCTTTTTAGCCTCATTTGTTTCTGAGTGTTTCCATCGCAGTGAAAACACAACACATACATTCACCTGCAGGTTAGTGATGTGATGACCCCTGATACATGAAAACAAAAAGACCCAATGAGTAAGTAAAAAATCCTTTCAGGCATCATTTCACTCAGAAGTCTCGGGCTCATTCCAGTCACTTTATACTGTTACTGGTTTTGTGCAGTTAGTGATAAAAGTTTCCTCTGTTTAAAACTTTAACACCACACCCTCTCAGGGGGTTTCACCTAATTAACTTTAAATGCTTCTGCTAAAAGACAATAAACAGATTGCATTAAGTTGCATACGTTCAGCTTCCTCATCGAGCCTCTGTGCTTTATTCGGCCGATGCTTGTAGGCCTTTGTTATGGAGAGCAGATGTATGTAGGGATTTTCTTGTTGACTGAATTTCAAACATTAAAATGTAAAGTCTGCTGGCTTGGCTCACTCCCACTTTCCATTTTCAGAGAGTGTATTTTCACAATTGGTAAATGAATTCTGCTGCCAAGCTGTCAGGAAACTACGAGCAGTTTGTTAAAGTGATTTGTTAAAACAGAGAATCGGTTTCAAATTTGAGATAAAATCGAGAGAGAAAAAGGAAAACCTGGAGGTATGTGGTGTGAGACACCACTCCTCTCCATGACACCACGCCCTGTCAAGTATCTCACCTAATTAACTTGAGCACTTAATGACAGGGCACAAGTTAAGATCAATTATATCGCCTGTGTCACCATTATTTTCCCAAAGAACTGTCCCTCTCTGTCTGGGTGATCAATGTGCGCCCTAAAGTACCAAAGCAGATGTCTTCTGTTGTCACATTCCTTCAGCCAGTGTTGCCTGAGGGGGAGATTTTAGATAGGACCCCTCCTCGCTCAGAACAATGGATCAATGGCGTGACTTTGCATGTTCCTGTGTAATTCATCGAATACCTTTAGTGACCTGGTCTGTGTGGCCTGAGGACGGAGGGATGGATAGAGACCGAGGGAATCCATACCCACATCCCTGAGATCATACATCTGTGCACAAACACAAGTCAACATGTCTGCTCATCAGTATGGAGGAGATGGAGGAGACAGGGCTGCTGTGTGTGTTTATACACAAACACACACAGCAGCCCTGCAGTACTCTCTATATGGGCTGTAATTAGGTTAGGGATCTGGGAGCCTATTGCATTTACAAATGGTTATTGATCATGCAACAGGTGTTAAAAAAAGAAAAGTGTCGGTGCATCTGTGTACACACTGGAATTCCTCCATGTACAAGTCTTTGTCTCTGTGGCCGCCTGTGTGTTGTCTCTGTGAGTGAGTGTGTGTGTGTGTGTGCAGCTGGGGAACAGGGTGGGGGCATTAACCAGTGACATTTATAGCTATTGTCTTATCTGTCAAACCCTGCTCGCTCTCTGGCTCTTTAATTTGCTAATTAGACCACAGGACCCCTGTTTGTTTCCAAAGACCACTGTCTAGATACTTATCTGTTTTACAAGATAACTCCCTGACAGGGTGGCGTGCTATGTATATCCCAGTGGGTCCTAATTCGTGCCTCAGCACACCCTGGGATTTTTTACAGATCTGAGCAAAGACATAAAATCTGGTGGCACAGAAATAGAGTGACTTAATTAGGAGGAGGAGTGACATGTAAATAACCTAAACAGAAACAGACATTTTCAGAGGCGCGCTCGGTTTATTTAGCAGCGAGCAGGTATCTGCGTCGTTGGCATCAGTGCAAGGACAATAACTAAAATATCAGCAGCACGGCGCTGATAAACACAGCAGCTGACGAGCAAGGACAAGGACAGCTGTCACGGTGGCCGGGAGCCCTCGGTTTACCTTCAGGAGGAATATCAGGATTATTTATTGGAGTAACCGGCTGACTCATCTGGGTTACAGTTCTGCTGCTCTCAGGCTGGAGAGCAGAACAAGTGATAGGAGGATCAGATGTTTAGAAGTGCTGTGCTTTGGTTTTTCATTTGAATTGGTATGATATTTAAAGCTCAGTGGAGATGGTGCCGTGCAGACCACAGAGGTATATACATAAAGACACAGTGACGCACTGACATGCCCACAGAGGAACGAAGACACGCTCACACCATCGTAACGTAAACCGAGCTGTGCTGATAATGTCAGGAGGAACTATCATCTCAGTGTGTTATCATACGTGCAGACAGCTGCAGAGATCCACACTCCAACCAGTCTCCTCATGTATGTTAAATGCTCCTCACGCTAAAAGCAGGAGTCCCAGATGTTCTCCCTGTGATCTGAGGCACTTCACGGGGAATTTCTTACACAGCATTCGCAGCTCTCTGCAGAAGCTGCAGAAAAGAGACAGTTTACAGTGGATGTCTGAAACAGGACACGGTGGTGGACGGGCACAGGTCTCCAGTCGATCACAGGGCTAACGCAGACTCATGTGTTCTCCAATGTGCTCGACTTGACGTAAAGTTTTGATAAATTAAATAATGTGCGTTCAGCAAACACCTTGTGCTGTATCACACAGTCACACAAACAAAAGTTAACATCAAATACTCATTACATGAGCAGAGAAAATAATCCTTTATTAGTCCCACGATGGGGAACTTTACAAAGGATTCACACTCACTGCCGAAACCCGGGATCGAACCAGGGACCTTTAGATTTTCAGTCTAACGCTCTCCCAACTGAGCTATTTCGGCACGTTCAGTTATGGGCTCTAATGTTTTAAATAGAGAGTAAGTATGAATCATTGTAACTGTCTATGGATTGATAATGAAATGAACTCCATTTTACCTGTTAATTTGTATTGATGATCATAAAGTTTATCTCATTTGAAGATTCATGTCATTTTATAGGAAACCTAATAGTTTGTTTCCAAGAAATGTAAAAATGTCTGTCAGTACAGTTGTTCATAACGACACAAAAGTTATTCCAAAAGAGTCAGATCCTTTAGTTTAACCAGAAACATGACTATATATCAGTACCAGACTCCATTGACAAAAACAGGGATTTAACCAGGAGCTGCTGGAATACCACTGCCTCCATCTGTTAGTGTGTCTGTGTTACTGTGTGGTACTTTTACTAGTATCTGATTACTTTGTTCACCACTGAGAGTCTCACAGTAACACAGACACGCTAACAGATGGAGGCAGTGGTATTCCAGCAGCTCCTGGTTAAATCCCTGTTTTTGTCAATGGAGTCTGGTACTGATATATAGTCATGTTTCTGGTTAAACTAAAAGGATCTGACTCTTTAATAAAAAGCTCTGTCTCCTCTGAATCCTATCCATGATGTTGTCAGACACTGAGAATAACAAAAACAAGAACTCTAGTGGACGGACTCTGACGTGGACAGCTGCCCATTAAATTACTTTACAGCAGCTGTTGGTGGTGGCTTGATCAATGCTGATCTTTGTCCCTATCAATCATTCACACCCAAAAACACAGGGAAATAAGGTCCAGGTTCTTCTTTAGGTCTCTGGCCTCTGCTCATGGCAGTTAGTTGCAATAATATCATTTTATCATTTCTGTAAGACTGCGCTAAGCGCACAGAAGATTCTCTTTGTACTCAGTCTAGCAGATTGTGTCATCAGTTATTCCCTCATTAGTTCTCTTGCTACCAGTCTCCATCAGCCAGAAATAATGTGTGTGTGTGTTTCCAGTCATGGTTTGCTACATCAAATAAGACAAATCACTGTTAAGATCCTTCTTTGTTCTCGTGACGTGCTAATATAGCTTCTGATAGCTGACGAGGCCGCGCTCTGCGGCTCAGCTCAGCCCGACAGGGCCGCTGAAGACCCGCGTAACCAGGGAAACCAGACATAAAAGTGAAATTGTCACAGACTGTCAATCGGCTGGCTGTGATGGAAACGTCATACGAGCAGAGTTTAATGTCTCTGCTCTCAGGTAATGACCTCGTATCTGGAGGAGGAAAATAGTTTTTGACTGTAGTCTTTCTGAATGCATGAGTGAGCTCTGAAAGGGCTGCAGCAGCCGAGAGGGCTCGCTGCGATACCTCCAGGCCTCCTCCAGTCAGAACATCAGAGTTATCTCCCACCACAGGGTGAAAACTCATCTCTTCCACAAGTGCCTCGCATCCCCTTGTCCCCACTGAATCATATCCCCTCTCCCGTATCTTCCTCCTCTACTGGCTATAATATGCTCTTATCTTGAACTTAACAAAATCCTTTCTCCCTCTCCCCTCGGCTTTCATTTCTCTTATTTCACTTTAAAGCACTCCTCTCGTACATGGTAATTCTCGGGGTCACTGTAATATCGTCAGGACACTGTGGCACTGGCTGTTAGAGCTACACATCTCCTGCTAGTTAAAGGCAAAGCTGTTTTCATCACAACCATAATTTTAACATTGACTGTGCTGAATCTCTGATTACTGATAATAACAGCTTCATGCATGACGCCCTGCAGACAGACTGTGGAATCATTCAGATCAGCTGAACCCAGAGTTTGCTTTGTGCTGCTTAAGAAAAACCCTGTAGCTGAGTGTGAGTCCTGTTTGTTTGGAGTAAAAAATAAATGAATAGAACAAAATGGCTTCCACCTACAGGCCTTTATAATTCATAGTGTATGAGAGCACCTGTGTGTGCAGCTGTACTGTGGATATCTGCTGTAAGAACGACTCCTGGCCCAGATTTTCTCAGTTTTATTACTCACTCAGGGTGTGAAGAAAACAACCCCCCCCCCCCCCCCCCTCCTCCCCCCTCCTCCCCCCTCCGTGCTTCATCAGATTAATTCAGAGTAAATGGTAAATTTCTGCTGACATTCCCGGGCAGCAGGAAGTTGCTTGTGTCATCACCATGGAAACGTGTTGCTGGCAACCTAAATGCCATTCTCACCAGATAAAGAAAACTCTCCTCTGCTGTTGGTTCATTGTGTGATTAGTATCTTCAGCTGTCTGTAATTATTTCAACACACTGATGTCCCAGCATTTTGAAGGAGGTGACGTCTCAGTGTAAAGATCAGTGTATGACTGAGAACCACAGCGTCACACGAGATGCACAGCAGAGATGTTTTTGGATTCATAGGAGAAAAACATGTTAACTCACTGTGACTTCTTCTTCTGTTTATTTTCCACCTGGTTTTGGTCACATGACCTCTGCCTCTTGTCGCTCAGGTTCACAGGCTAACAGCTTCAACGTAGCTAACACAGCATCTCCTTCCTATGGAAAGGCAGGAGGTGGATCTTATAACCCAGTTACAGGCTGAAACTTAAACCAGCTTTCCTCCCATCTGACTCCTCAGACATGCTGCTAATGCAGTGGGATTAAGAACGTCCCTATAGCACGTCAGGCCATGCATTTCTCATGTACAGTGCTGGAACATGTGAAGTGCGGTCATGCATCTCAGAAAGGTGTCGTCGAACTGAATTTATTCTGATCGCTGCACAGAAAGCTCTACTTTCACACACACAACAACAAACGTGATCAAAGCTGCGGCACGAGAGCGCGATACAAAGCACACCTGTGTATTGGAAACCCACATAAAGGCAGCCTGTTGTATACGTGCAGAGATGCGTTCAAAACAAAAGAAAAATGGAACGACGCAGTTGGAAATCAATGAAAAATAAACAATACAGCCACACACAAACACACATCCCCCATCTCGCAGAGCGTCTCCGTCACATTAGGCCTTGTGTGTTCCTCTGCCCCATTTCTTTCTGCCAGCTCTGAGATGAAATATTAACAAGGAGGACGGCACCCTAACCCACATACTGTCTGCTGCACTGCCAATTCAACTGGCTGCCTTAATAGGCCCAGGAGCAGAAAACACACACACACACACACACACACACACAAAAAAAAACCCCATCATATAAACATGTGAAATAAAGCTTTATATAAACTTAGAAATACACGCTGGTGCTGCACAGGCAACCATGTATAAAACAGACTACTGGGTTCACATGGTGCAGGATCCCCCGACCCGTCTCACATGAAAGCTATTTCACTTCATCGACTTATAAACACCCAGCGCAGATGGAGAGTCGTCGTGTCAGAGCGGCAGTTTATCTCTGTTGTAGATTGATTGAGTTCAGTGTGAAGTTTTCCTATCACATGCTCATCAGATAATCTGACACGCTCTGAATACCTGCCATTCAATAATCAATTTACTTGCTATCTTTCAAATTACACTGTCAGAGTGTCTCTCTGCCTCTCCTGCTTTCTCTCCCTAAACATCTGCCGTTCAGTGACTAGTCACTGCCTACAATTTTTCACATTATTACACATTCAAACCCATCTTCTCTCCCTCCCCCTTTCCCTGGGGGACAATTACAATATTTAAAATATAATAAGGCTATATTGGCGACACATTTTCCAGAAAGTGGGGAGCACTCATTAGAAATGTGAGAGGAAGATGAGAAGAAGAGAGACAGAGAGTGGTGTGGGAGGTGGTGGCAGTGGTGGTGGTGGGGGGGCAAGCAAATAGGATTTGAAGCCTAGCAAAACAGGAAGGCTCTCCGGGAGAAGGGAGTTGTCACTTTTCATTAGATACAGTCACAGGGATGAGGCCCCGGCTCGCCTGACGCCTTCCCTGCATTCATACTGGGAGATTTACCTTTCCCACCACACCACACACACACTGCATGGGTATGACTGTGCATCTGTCAGTTTAATATCACGTGTCCAGCGTCTGTCCCCTGTGTTGACGCCAGCGTCTTTTCATACTGTACTCTACAACCTGCCTTTTGTCTTTCAGTCTGCCGAGTTGCAGGAGAGAAGTTATTTTTGAGCTCTCAGGGTTCTGAGGTAAACATCCCATTCATTTTGTGCATAGGCAATTTTAGGTGACTGACATTTGGAGCATTTCCAGTGCTTGGAACTCTCCTGGTTGAAGCAACACAACAAAAGATGAGCAGCTCCGTTTGAAAATATCTGCCTGAAAAGTCAAGCCTGTGTACATTACAGCGTCAGGACAGAAGACGAATGTGGCTCCTAAGCACCAGTTAAAAGCTAAAACACATCCAGTCATGAAGCTTAAAACTCAGAGGCTGTCCTGCATCCAATGCTAATGTTCAGTGCTAATGCAGAACATAACGTGTCTCACATGCAGTGAGCTGTGATGGGGGTTTAAATACAAAGATAAAGGTGCAGGATTTCAGTCTGTCGCTCATGGGAAGCATTCATTGTTCTCGTTTGGACACATCAGAAGTGACAGAGGTAGATGTGTAAAGAATGAAAGAAGAACTGAGAGAACTCAGCTACGATCTTTTCCAAATGCTAACAGACATACCATAACTGTAGCTGGAGCTGTGCAGAGACTGTAGAAAGTGAGAGTTGTAAATGTTGACATTGAACATCTGCAGCTGCACAGAATCACACTGATGTTAAATCAGTGCTCTTGGATTCTGGGTCAGTTTCAGATGAATTTAGCTTTAACTATGTCACTGTGTTTTGGCACAGTGAGACATTTAGAGCTAACTCTGACTGGCGAGCGCAGCTGAGGCTCATGGGTATTGTAGTATTTAGAGCCGCTCGTGACAACAAACTGATGTCAGGAATGAAGCTGAAATGGTTTGATCTGATGAGTAACAGTTTTCAGACTGAGGACTGTGTGTTTATAGTTTAGCAGCATCAGAGACAGTAGAGTCCTTCTACCTTCACACACTTCCTGTGTCTCTGTCAGCCTCAATATCACGTCTCCCTCCCTCTCCGCCTCCCTCTCCTGGCTCTCCCGTCTCCCTCTGTGGCGTTGGTTTACTCCTACTTCTCCTCTCATCGACGCTTCTGTCATGTACCGTCATGAATATTGAAACACCACCCCCCTCGGTAAAGCCTGGCCTGTCTGAAGATGTTAGGAGCAGCGAACACCTCCTCCAGCAGCTAGTTCGCTGCTCTGTGCTAAGATGTTTGAGTGCTGCACTGAGCAGGAACAGGCTGCTAGTCCATTATGTTGTGTACAGCTGGAGTTCGCAGACAGTTCGCTGACCTCACTGTCTTATTCTGTTCATCTTTGTGCTCATTTCTGCTGCTGAGCCGCTGATAGAAACCGTCAGAGTTCATATCAGGGTTTTTTACCCTGTGAACATGGTCAACGTTATACCTGAGCGTGTTAGCATAGCATTTAGCTCAAAGCTCACAGAGCTGCTTCATATAAACTGCTGTGGACACTAAATGCTTGATTATCAGCACAGGGTTTTATGGTCAAAGGTTTTTAGAAAAGTTCATGCTTTAGGATTTGGACACACTGTTCTGGGGGTTCTGGGTTCTGGGCTTGAACCCTGGTTCACTGGGGGATTTTCTGATTCTTCCTCCTCCTCCTTCGTCTCATCTGTAAACTAACTCCTTCTCCCTCACCTCCCCTCTGTGCTGCTCCTCTCTCAGCACCCACCACCACCACCTCAGCTCCATCTCCCATCAGAAGACTCAGGACTCCCCGTGGCGTCCGGCTCAGACGCCCTCCTGCAGAGCGCTCTACCAGGATCTGCTCCAGCCTCAGACCACAGGAGGTGGTGAGACCGGCTCTGCTGCAAAACGCTCAGCATAACTTTCCATTGTATTCATGGGAGGTGAACTGACTTCTTCTTCAACCACGGCATGTCACTGAATAATTTATTCAACAGAGCACGATGGAGAATTCTTCTTTTTGGTCAGAGACCTTCTACAGCCACAAAGGTTTGGTCTTCTTTCAAATAACCGAGGACAAAGTGATCTGTTGTCCAATTTTGCTTCTTTCGTTTGTGACATTTAACAAAACATTTTCAATTATCTGACTCAGCCCCAGAGTCACGGAACAGATTTTTTCAAAATACCAACAATTTTCTGGAAATGTTTCCCTCCTCTATTCCTCCTTAAAATCCATATTCATCTCTCCACTGCTGCTTCAGTGGGTGCTTTACCTTCTTCCACCTTCTTCTACCTTCTGTCTTAGTGCCACAGAAACACAGTCGCTGTGTTCACCGAGCTTCTTGTTTGATCTGAGAAGGCTTAACTCCCGGTTTAACCCGACTGAAGTGAAACAAATTTAATGAGCAGATTCAAGTTTCACATTTCACTCATTTGGAAATTAGACATACGTTCCTTAAAAGTGACACCTACGCTCGTCTCGCACAGAAAGATGTGACAGAACAAAGCTGAATCAAATGAAAGCTCTTTTCCTGAGGACATGCAGCCACTTAAGTCTGTAGTTGACACGAGGATAACATCTGTACGGAGACAAAGGCAGAAACAGAAAATCCTGCCTCTCTCACATCCATTGATCCACCTGTTGACACGAGTCGATAAAGGTAAAGCTTCTTCTCTTATGGCTCAGACACAGAGGAGTATTTTCTGTTGCAGGGTGCAGTGATTCCTGGCTCCTCTTAACAGCACGCTGAAGTGCCCCTGAGCAAGACACAAACCCCCAACCTGTTCCTGATGAGCAGGTCAGCGCCTCCTCCATCACTGTATGAATCTGTGTTTGTTTGTAAAGTGCTCTCAGGATAAAGCTGCTGTATAAACACGGCCCATTCACCATTTTCCATCACCCCTACACACACACACACACACACACACACACTGCTGCATATTGTGCGTTCACACATCTCCACCTTCAGCAGAACGATTGCTCGTTAAGAGCCCGGCTTGCGGCACCTGCTCACTGATTGTTGTTGAAGAGTGTTTTGGCTGTGACCGTGTCGGAGGTTTGGCCTCATCACCTTCCACTCAGCTCCTGTAAGACGCCATCAGCTCTGCAGGCGCACTCAGATCAGTGTGTGTGCTGTGAGCCTCGGCAGCTCAAGTTAAAAAATATGCTGCAAACTTAACAAATCAAAGGTCAGTCCAGAGTCAGACCAGAGAGCGCAGAGAGCCATTAAAAAAACAGGAGGCTTTCACAGACACAGAACGATTTCATCAGTTCATAGGACACTTAGTGGAGCTGTTTTATCCAATCAAGCCTTATTTCATGCATGAGTGCGAATACAAACCTCTCCAGGTGCCGTCACTGTGTCCATAAAGTCAATATGAGCAGAGACTCGCTCAGTCGGACAAATAAACACAGCTTTTACTTCACTGAGACACATTTTAGAAAGGCTGGGTTTTTCTTCAGTCACACAAAATGTAGGAAAAACTGCTCAGCTATGAAAACATCAGCGTTGGCTTTGTGTCCTGGAGGATCTGGAGATAGAGGTGCTGATGAGAATAAAAGCTGAATCATTATTATCTTGGTTAAAGGCGAATGCAGTGAGTTCTACCAATCAGACTGATCAGATCTGGTTCAGATGTTGCACCAATGGGCTGATTGATTTAGTGTGTTTCAGTATGACTGTGGATAAGAGAGGCCGGGCCACCTCACTGCACTGCACACTTATTGATAAAGAGCTGCACGGTGATCGTTCACAGCCCGGATCAATGTCATCATCATAACTCCATCGGAGGAGGCGACGAGTAAACATATTGATTTATCAGCTCATGATTAGGGCGCATGCCTTTAGAGACACAATTAGGCCGCGGCCCCAGAGTGGAGCTGAGCAGGCAGTGCTGGGGGAGGAGGGGGGAGGAGGGGGAGGACAGAGTGAATAAAAGACAGAAAAAGACAAAGAGCAAAGAAGGAGAATATGGGAGACAACAGAGCAAATATAGTGAATGGGAGAGAGGTGGAGGGCTGAGGGAGAGAGGGGGAGAGGGGGGAGGCAGTTTGGGGGTGGAGTAATCCAGAGAATTCAAGGCACTGCCCTCCCTCCTCCCTCCTCCCTCTCCTCCACTCCTCCTCTCTCCGGGTGGAAATTCATCCTTCAGCCTCGGCAGCGGACATTTGTGTGGAGGACCTCGGGAGTGCGGGACGTGTTCAGGCGCGGAGGCTTCAGGTCCGACAGCAGCAAAGCTCCCCGGCCGGGTTCATGGGTGTAGCGGCCACAGCGGCGGCTGTAGAGATTTAGCAGCTCAGAAAGACGATGTGATCCTCTGCTTTTCTTCATCCACACCACTCTACCCGAACATTTCTTTTCTTTCTTGTGTTTTTACGCATCATATTTTCCCTCCGCTGTGGGATTTAGTGAACGCAGGTCGCTTCGTTTCTGCTCCACACGGCGCTCTCCCTCACACTTTGTGATTTTTTTGACTGTGAATAAGCTTCCACCTTCCGCTGAGACTACAAACTTTGGACCGGAGAAGACAGCCTGTCGCCAGTCGGGGGGGGAGCGAGGAGCGGAGGAGACCTGACACCGAGCACACAGCCTATATTTGTCCGCTCCGCTCCGTGTGGAGAAGGAAGGAGGAAAACCGAGCTTCCCTGTCGCCACCTCCGCCACCAGCCTCCCTGCTCCACCGCACGGAGGAAGAGGAAGCAGAGGAGGATTTAGCCTGAGTAACGGGAGAGGATATAACCCTGGAGCAGAACTGACGGTCAGTTTCTTTCCAATCTCGGCTCTTCGCTGTCGTTTGATATGATTTTCTCTCTCTCTCTCTGTGTGTGTGTGTGTGTGTGTGTGTGTGTGTGTGTGTGTCAGTTTGCTGGAGATGTGGCAGTGAATGCAGCATGAATGTTGCTGGAAAGAGAAAGTGTGTGTCGGACTCGGGGCAGACGTTCAAGGAGATACCGGCGGAGGGGAAATAAAGCCGCTCGGCTCGGCTCAGCTCGGCTCAGCTCGCTGCTGAAATATTATTGTGTGCATTCAGACCAATGTGAGATTCGGGTGCATTTGTTAACACATCCGGGTTTGTGTGTGTGTGTGTGTGTGTGTGTGTGTGTGTGTGTGTGTGTGTGTGTTGCAGCGGCGGAGCTCTGTGGTCGAGGATATTTTTAGGCGGTCGCTGTGTTATTAGCTGCTTTCTGGGCTACTGATCCCAGCTACCGCTCTCCGCCCTGCTCCCTCTCCTCCTCTCCTTGCCTCCTCGTCTCCTCCCGTCTCTCCTTCCCTCTGCCCTCGGTGCCCGGCGCTTGGACAGCTGAAGCCGCCTGGAGCCCACCGCCCACCCTCATTCCTCTGGCTTCCAAACCCGAACAGGTGCATTTTAAAGCCGGGCCCGGACAGGCTGTGGTCCAGGGTGCTGGGGGGGGCTGCTCTGTCTCTGGGTTTATTCCTGTCCCCTCAGACCGGAGCAGTGAGAGTGAAGCTGCCTCCTCCACGCTGAGTTTGTGACCTTATTGTTCTTGATAGTGTTTTATCTCCTGTGCATGCGCACCTGCGCGCGTGTCCCCGCGCGCCAATGGGATTTGAAGTTGGCTACAGTCAGTGTATCAGCGGGGGGAGGGGGGCGAACCTCATTATGAGCATGTCGGCCCGGTAACGAGCGCCTTACCCGGAGCCGCCGGTTCCTCCGAGGCGCAGAGGAAACCTGGATCCGCCTGACCTCTCTGGAGGTGAAGTAAAGCGCGCGCCGGGGGGTGGGGGGGATGTGTTCGCCCACCTCGTCGTGATTCCTCTCACGTCTGCTTTGCCATGGAGACGTTTGACAGCCTGCCGCGGTCTGGGTCCGTCTCCTTTGACCGAGGGGACAAGACAGAGAGGGAGGGAAGCTGCTGCGTGAGGAGAGGAGAGAGGAGAGCAGCCACAGAAAGCTGAGTAAGGCCGTTTATTGAGTTGGAGTGTGCTGGCAGCTGCAGGAGCAGCTCAGTCCTGTCTGCATATAGAATCTGTTTTCAGTCAATAACCTTCTATAATGAGTTTTCTGCTGTAATATTAAATCAACATGTCAGCCACTCTGAGGAGCTGAGAGTCCTCATCATGTCTTTACTGGGACCAGCAGAGTTCTGGTGTTTGAGGGCAGAGGCTTCGCCTCTGGCTTCACTACAAAGGTGTGTTTTTTTAGACAGCCGGCTGTTCTAACCTGACCTTTGAGGTCCTGTTAGCGATTCGATTCGTGTCTGGCTGTGATCCTGAGTGCAGAGCGTGCAGCAGCTTTTCCAGCGGCGCGTTTCAGCTGGACGTCGTCTGACTGTTCCAAAATACTCGGCTGCTCCGTCGCCCCACAGGCCCTAAATGAATTAAAGGACCCGGCCCTTTCAGTAATGGGTAATTTGGGGGAGGGGGGGTGTTGAGTGGTCCCATGGGTGCCATTATTGTGTGTGTGAAGCCTGAGGAGGCCTGGAGGTCCACCTATTCTCCTGTTACCCCCAGTGGATGGAAATCAATACGCTCGCAGTACATCACACTGGATTCTCTCCTCTCTCCCACTCTGTCCTCGGTGACGTAAATCAGGCAGACCTGCAGCTGAGTACACTCGCTTGTGTATATATATATATATATATATGTGTGTGTGTGTGTGTGTGTGTGTGTGTGTGTGTGTGAGAACTGGCGTCATGTTGATGGGATCGGTGTGTTTTGTAGACAAGCTGTCTTTAATCCTCCACACAGAGAACAGTGTTTGTTCCCCTCAGAGCAGCAGGAACAACCTCCACTGATGATGGCAGTGTGTGTGTGTGTGTGTGTGTGTGTGTGTGTGTTTGCATGCAGATGTTGTTGGGTGCGGAGGAGTCTGTGTGTGTGTGTCAGGAGTCTTTGCTGCTGGAAAAGGGCAAAAGCAACGTTCAGTCCACTTTTCTCTCCCGGATGGAAAAAAAAGGATTAAAAAACAGATTAGTGTCCCGGGCAGCCGCAGTAAATAACCTCATCTTGTCTTTTTTGATGAGGAGCACACACACACACACACACACACACACACACACACACACAGTGGAATCATCTGTGTGTGTATTTGACTGGATTTATTTGTGTAACATGTCGTCGCCCTGCACCGTAGGAGGAGAGCTGTAACAACACAGAGGTGAGAAATCCTCTGTATGTCGTGCTCTCTCCCTGTGCACCGACGAGAGGGCCACTTCTTCCACTGTGTGTGTGTGTGTGTGTGTTTCATAATGTTTTCTATCATTTCTTACCTCTGTGCTGACCTTCAAGGGTTAGATAAACCGTGTGTGTGTGTTTATGTCTGAGAGTCGGCAGCAGCAGAGCTCGCCTCTGAAAGGCGCCTCAGTCTTCAGTAAAGAGGTGTGCTGCTTGGCTTAAGAGGTTTAAATTACCTGGAGAAGGCAACCGAGCTGCCATCGCAACCATCTTTTCAAGGTGGTGATCAGCTTAATGGGTATTGAACACTGCTGCACGAGATGTAGCACACACTTTGTCTGAGGCCTGCTGTGTGTCGGAGCAGGAAAACAAAGTCTGTGGCTGGGGTTTGTGGTTTTGCGAGGAAACCCTGGAACTCGGCTTTTTGTCTTTGTTGTGTTTTTTCCTCCCTCTCTTGAAGCTTACATAATCTTTAATGTGCTGAGTAACTTCTGACCTGGAATGGCCCCAGTGCAGACTCTGCATGTCGTTTAAGGCGGCGAGGATGTGGTCACTAAAACCAATGTCACGTTATGAACAACGCTGTTTGAAACTCATAGGGTTAGGGGTTAGGGTTCGACTCCCGATCCAGCCGGACCTTACTGCATATCATTCCCCCTGTTTCCTGTCTCTCTCACTGTCCTACAAATAAAGGACCAAAAAAATACTTTAAAAAAAAGAATTCACTTCTTGGAAATACATATCTTTTTTTTTTATCCAACAACAGCTTTGGTTTTATCCCGTTTCCATCTTGGCAAACAAGATTTTCATCAAAAAAAGCAGAGGCAGATTGGAGTCAAACATGTTCCCCAGACACACTCCTCCTCCTCCTCCTCCTCCTCCTCCTCCCCATCATCTCTATGAGGGTGTTTCTTCTGTCTACGTCTGAGCTACTTCCTATTTCAGAAATCAATATCATCCAAAATAGGATTGAGTTCCTCTGTTATGAAAAGCCCCGTGTATCCTCCAAATGATAAGTCTAATCTTTGGCTCCCTGCTTTTCAAACTTTAGCTACAAGTGGAAAGGAGGATTCTTCTTTCAGCTCAGAGATCAGGATAGGGGGTTTTTTCTTTCCTATTTGGAGGGCGTTGGGAGGAAGGTAAAAAAAAGGCGTGTTGTGGAGTAAGCCTACTTTATCACATTGGGAGATGAGATTTAGATCCTTCAGGCTCTCTCTCTCTCTGTCTCTCCTCTTCCTCCCTCAGCCCTCCTGGGCTAAAATAGGGGATGAGGCATCTACAGAGTTTCTCTGCCCACAGTTGGCTACTATTCTGTCGCTGTGAGTCATGCTCTTGCCATGAGTGAAACACCACTTGTCGATGCACATACACCACGTTTGTCAAACTCGAAAATAAAACAGTCACAGGATGTTTAAAGAGCCTCGCGGGCTTTAAAAGGTGTAGGACTCAGCTCCTGCTGCTGCTATTCTTAGCTTCAGATGACAACAGGAGGAACAAAAACAAGCCTGGGCTTCGGTGGATGACGTTGGCCGGCGGATTCAGAGGGTCTCTGAGTGTAAGCTGGGAGTGTGTGTGGGACACGGAGCTAAAGTTGGTCTTTTGGCTGTTGTCATGGTTTCAGCATGGTTTAAAATAGAGGCCAGTGAAATCTGTAACTGGAACAGACGGTCTGCTGCTGTGTTTGGAGGGTTAATCCATAATGTAGAGTGCTGCAGTCTGTATAACCTCCAAACAGCTCACTGCTCCAGGACCTTCACTCTCACTGTGTGCTCAACATTTAGACGGAGCTGCCGTCTTTTGATTCTCCAGTCGTTCCTGTCGTGAGCTGTAATTCCTCCTGTGGGTTACAGTGTCGAGTGCAGATCCTGTCAGTCTGTTCCAGCTTCTGTTGTTTGTGCCTGCTCTGCAGAGGAGTCTCCAGATGCTGTTTCCACTCACCTGTTGCTGTGGAATCAGCAGCATTTTAAACCATAAGAACCGATTCCACCACTCTCCTCATGTGCAGCTGCTGAGTGAAGTTCGTGCAGGATGGAGTTGGGACTTCACGGCTGATTCCAGTCAGGGTGTGTAAGATGTGTGCTGTGTCAATGTTTATTAAAGTTCACAGAGGTAATTTGACATTTTTAGCGTTTTGAACCGTCGCCTGGAGCCGTATCAATCCTGAGAGCGAACAAACAACACTCTAATCAACACCTGTCAGCGGCAGATAATCGTCACTGAAATGGTCACTCGTATCAACGAGCTGTGCTGCGTGACTGAAAATCATTTCAGACAGAAATATATTCCCTGCCTGTAAAAATCATCGTTACACAGAAGATAATCAACGACCAGGAGGAACTGATCCTGGTGCTGCGAGTGAGAGACGGGACGTGCTGTTGTAATGAAAGAACTGTTGATTGACGTGTATTTTCTCCTCCACAGTGAGCTCAGCTGTGCCAACACTTGCTGACAAGTGTGAATTGTGCTTGAACTGGGGGTGTATTCTTCTGGTGGCACCACCCAGCAAGAGGAGTAATCCTCCCTGTTTGGGCTTTGACATCCATCTGCTGGAGCTGTTACACGTCAGAAGTTTCAATGAATGAATGAACCTGACGATGAATATCAGTGCAACGAGCTGTTTCACCACCACGTCTCTAAACTTGCTGAATTTGGGGAAGTCACATCCAGCAGCAGCAAATGTTCACATTTAGACGGAGTGGGAAATAAATACCTGTTCTTCTTTTTTCAGAAGTCAAGCTGTGAGCACAAGAGAGCGTGACAAACCTTCTGCCATGTGTATATGGCTCTGCAGCTATTAGGCTGTTGCTCCTGGTGGCAGCTTGCTGTATAATTGCAGCTGACATAGCTGTGTACTGCTGCAGAGGGAGATGGCGCAGCACGCTGGCCGGGGCCATTATGAGCGATCAGTGTAGCTAACTGCTCAGGCCTGTATGTCACTGATACAGAGGACATTTTAGTGCCGGGGCTGAGGAGGGTGAGGGCGGGGGCGCTGATACCTGTGGCTCTGCTCCTCACATATTTGTGAACACGTTGTTGTGTGCGTTAGCTGCAGGATGTAGCACCGACTGCGCTCTGCGTTTCAGGTGTTGACACAGCTCCCTCCTTTAGACACTGTCTCTCTAGAGTTCCCAGAATTCCTGATTCTCCTTGTGTTCCCCCTCATTACTTGAAGCTGTCTTCTGTTGTCCGGTCACAGCATTTAAAACTGTGTAAGAAGCAGATATCTCCGCTCTGTGTGTGTGTGTGTGTGTGTGTGTCTGCACGTCACACCACTGATCTGGGAGAGAGAAAACGGGATGGCAGTGCAGTAATTAGTTCCGGGGCATTAACTGCTTATCAGTGGACAGTTTTATTAGCCCCCTTGTTTTGGCTGGTTAGCCTTCTGGACATGGAGCCAAATGGTGCTCTGAGTTGCCCGGTCAACCATGGAGGAATTCACTGCCACGCCAGAACCCTTAATGCAACGAGAAGACCTCATTGTGATTGGGCCTCGCTGCACACTGTGAAATGTTAAACACTCGATATGATTTTACCGTGAAGATGTGCAGCCTTATAATCCATAATAACAGAGGCAGTCTTTGAATGAAATGAGAAAGTCTGCCTGTTGATTTGTTTTTTTTTCCTCCATATATTTACGACAGAGTGTGTGTGAAGCAACAGTAGTTAAACACATGCCCAGTATTTATACAGCAGCCATCTGTAGGAGGTGACGTGCACGCGCTCAGACCAAACTTCTTCTGTAAAATGTCTGTTTCATGCTTTGTATCTTGTTCTTTGTCAGCAGTGGAAACAGACGTGTAGAGGCGTGTTGCTTGGTCATTCATGAAGGAATTCAGCTTCACCACAACAGCCACAGAGAGTCAAAGCATACCGGTGCAAGTAACCATGGAGACTCGTCTGGTCTGCTGACTGAGGGGGGGTTTAAAGCAGTTATGTTCAGGAGGTGAAGATAAAAGTTCAAGAGAAATATTTGAATAATATTGGGCTTTTACTCGCTCGTCGTTTGGCTGGAAGATGTTTCTGATGTAAAGTAAAAGGCAGGGTGGTTGTTTTGGCTCATCTGCCACGCGCTGTTAACACCAACAAACATGAGAAAAGAAGAAAAAGCTGATCTGACACATGGTCTCACTGCTTTTGAAACTAACTGCGCGCCTTATTATTAAATATTAATAAGTGCAGAGTAACTGGGAGCGACGGGAGAAGTGAGAAAATGACACTTCAGAGGCCGACGGCAGCTAAAGGCAAACCCTACATTTTTCACACATTTGTCGCTGCTTTTAAAAAGGAGAGTGCTTCATCTGCCTGTGTGTGTCTGTGTGCGTCTGTGTGTACACATGTGCATTGTGTTGACTCAGGAAACAGCTTGGCCCCTCCACCTGGCTGGGAGCTTTTCAAGCGTCTGTGGGAGACAAATACAGCAGGCTGAGGAAATGAGAGCTGAGAGAAGCTGACATGTTAAATCTAACAGTCAAACATCACCAGGTCAACACACCAGCCCTCTGTGTGTGTGTGTGTGTGTGTGGTGTGTGTGTGTGTGTGTGTGTGTGTGTGTGTGTGTGTGTGTGTGTCAGCCACAGGGTTAGATTCCCAATAGATGACATTGTTCCTGGCGTGGATTCAAACACACACAAAGTCTCACACACAAGCAGGGGCATATATGTACACCAGGTGATGCATGTCAACACACACACTCCTACACACACACACACACACACTATATATAAGCTGTGAAGGTTTCAGGTTACACACATTGACAGGTTTGGGCGACACGTTCCTCCGACAGGAGAAACAGTTTACGACCTCAGTTGACATTAGTTGTTGTAGGGTTACAGTTAATTTCATTATGATTATTTGTCTATAACATGTCAGATAATAATAATGTTTCAGTGACAGTTTTAACCACCACTGTTCATTTCCAGCTGATTGAAGTTAAGAACATCTTCAACTAAAACACGTCCACGTCAGTTTCATTAGAGAAACTGAAACCAGTGAATTTAGTCTTTTTTTTTTTCCTGATAGATTTTGTTAGATTAATCATCTATCAATAATATTGACGAGCTTAATCCTCTCAGCGCTCTTAACTGTTAAAATGACTGTATTTCCTCGTCGGGTGGAGTTTATATTGATTATTCTGTGATGTGCTTTTGTATTTCCCAAATCAATTAAAGTGACTGATAATCAGTAAACGCAGGCGGCCTGACGCAGCAGATGGGCTCTGAAAAGAAATCACCGTCTGTGATGCAAACCTGGAAAAACGAACCTCAGCGCGGCGTTGTAAGGTGAAATAAAACCTCCACGCTCTCTGCTTCACGGAGAACAGTCGAGGCACCAGGAAGTAAACACTCGGGGGGAGGGGGGCATGAATGCTCATCTTCAAGCCTATTTACAGATTTGTGTTTCGGCTCAGGATGTCATGAGTCACCCATTCATCCAGTTATTCACCCACCCATTTATCCCTCTATTCATCCACCCACCCATCCATCCACACACTCATCCACCCATCAAGCCGTTTATTCACCCCACCCATTCATCCGTCAATCTGTCTTTTCTGATGGGCAGTCATTCAAAGGGGCGAGAGCTGTCGTCTGCCAGCGTGCTCCGATGATTCACGTCCTGCAGACGCCATCGCTGCGAGGTTGTGTGTGTGTGAAGGGACAGGGGAGGGGCTCTGTGTGTGTGTGTGTGTGTGTGTGTGTGCAGGCTGTGGGGACAGGAGGAATTTGGGAGCGACAGGGGGATGTAGTAATGGGATGTCTTGATTGATAGAACTGGAGAGTGCAGAAATACACAGAGACAGGGAGGAAGCAGGGAGGTGGGTGAGATAGAGAGAAACGGGGTTAATAGAGAGCGAGGGAGTGAGAGCAACAGAGAAAATGAGCACAGAGAGAGGGGAGGGGGGAGGGGGGAGGAGGACAGGTGAGTAAAGGTAGGAGGAACGGAGCGATAGAGCAGTTTACTGTTCCTGAACGTCCTTCAGGTGTTCACTGTGACCTCCATTCGCAGCTCTGGACCTCAGAGAGGGGGGTTGTGGGTATTGTTTACATAGTTGCCGCTTCAAAGAGCATTACAATTTAATAAGGCAACAATCTTCAAGGGCAAATGGGCTGCGATAGAGAAGGAGAACACACCCAGATCCCTGCTGTTCACAGAGTCCTGCTGGAGCCTCACTGCTCCGACTGCTGCTCCAACAGCTTAAAGCTGTTTATCAGAAATAACAATCATCTGAAGTTTATTATTAGACAGCTTCAAAAACAACTTCACTTCTTATCACAGGCTGAAAACTTTTCTGTGGTCGTTCACGTCCAGCTCAGACCTGTTTTTGTTTTTTTGTACTGGATGAAAAGTCAGAAGTCGAGAGTGAAATGTAGAGACTGAACAAGATTTCCTGATTTGACGTCGTTTCTTTGAGTACATTGAGAGTACATCTCTAAAAACAACATTCATATTTCATGTTGGACGTGACAGTGTGTTGGTGAGATGTCGTTAAGCTCAGCTCTAAAATCAGTAGAAAACACAACCAACCTACAAGATCCTCCACAACAGGATCACTACAGCACAGAAAACCAAGAGAAAGACCTTTGGTTTTGTTCTGAGACGTTAGAGGTGTGAGACGCTGCAGTGGTCGGTTTACCCTGCGTATACATCCACAGTGTGTGAGTGAACTGCTGGAGTGTGTGTTTGTGTTTGCACACTCACTCGTCTCAAATTGCCTCTTGAAGGACGAATGAAGCATTTTGAATTGAAGTGAAGGGAAATGAGAACAGTGGGAGTCCTTTCATTAAAAGGTGAACACCTCGGCTCAGAGAGTGTTTCCTCACTGGAGGTGACGGCTGCTCACAGTTTGGAGAAAATCTGTTTTTAATTTGTTCATATCTCCTGCAAAGTTCAGTCACAGTTACTGAGGTGTGATTTGGGTTCAGTCCTTTTTCAGTGTGAGAATTATGGGATAGAAGATATGGGCTCTTTCCAGCTCGGCTTTCTGTAAGAAGGTTAAAGTCGTCGAGGGCGTCGGGGGAATGGGATTTTCTCTAGAACGGCCTCAAGGGTCCACACAGGTCTTCTTCAGTGGTGGCACGTGTTGGATTATTTTCCAGCCGCTCTGAAACGTTCAGCCGAAGACGAGGATGAAGATTCACCCTGGAGTCCTCACCTTCAGGACATGGATGTTTACAGGACGCCTGTTTCTCTGCTTCAGTCAGTTTTGTGCTTGACGTCACTTCACAGCAGAAACAGTAGAGATGTTGGTCAATAAACGCTCAAACCAGGAGTAACCTCAGAGAGAATGAAAGAGTGCGGCAGCCGGCGGCGCTCTGCCATCATCTGCTCTGTGTTTAGTCCTGAGACATCAGGTGGATTGGCTGCTGAGCCACAGCTTCTCTTGAAGTTCACCTCAAACCAGGTGTTTGCAGCTGGCCTGTAATCAGCTCGGCTCGGCTGGAATGATATGAACTCTGTTTGAACATTATGGAGGCTCAAACCCTCACAGCTGCACAGTAAAGTAAAGTAAAGTAAAGTAAAGTAAAGTAAAGTAAAGTAAAGTAAAGTAAAGTAAAGTAAAGTACACCCCCCCCTGTTTCCTCTTGTTTCTGAGCTTCTGTTGTTTTAGTGAGGCTGCGTGTGGAGGCCATTTTTACTGACTGACATGTTCTTTCTTCTTTGTCTCTTTGTTGCTGCATCACCAAATATAACTGTACTCGCCGACTGTGCACGAGTTGATAAAGTACTGTCAATTTCAAACTGAACAGCAGAGCTAATATTTTTTATTTTTTTAATCCGAAAGCCCTTCTGCACAGAAAAACAATTAACTGACATTTTTTGGAAAAGAACCAAAGACGCAAACAAATCAGCATCTGTGTTATTTTTCTCTCTCGGTCTGCTCTGTTGTTTTCAGAGGAGAGAGAGAGAGAGAGAGAGAGAGAGAGAGAGAGAGAGAGAGGGGTAAACTCTTCTTTGAAGTACAGTAATTCATCCATAGCATCCTCCCTCTGCTTCGTTGTTATTCTGAGATGCTAGCAGACTCGCTAGCATAGCTAATACATTCATTGTTTGCTCCGTGCTATCGGAAGGTACAGGACTGCACTTTAAAAGGCTGTCACACACTTACCCGAGAGAGAGAGAGGAGAGAGAGAGAGAGAGAGAGAGAGAGAGAGAGAGAGAGGAGTCAGAGAGAAAGTCATTAGGACAGGGAGAGTAGAAAAGACAGAGCGAGCTATCTCTGTGAGCAGCAGTGTGTTTGAAACTGCGAGGCTGCCGCCTACAGTCCCTCAAGACACCAGACAGACTGTGTGTTAGTGTGTGTGTGTGTGTGTGTGTATGTGTGTGTTTGCGTGTGTGAATGTACATATGTGTGAATATCTGCAGGGTGTGTGTGTGTGTGTGTGTGTGTGTGTGTGTCAGGCTCACTGCTTTACATGATGCTAAACAGCGTTGTTATCCTGAGGCCTGCAGGAAGTCTCTGAGAATCCCTGAGCTGCTGCTGCACATCCACCACAAACAGCAGCACCTCCCTCTCACCTCCTTTTCTCTCCCTCTCTCTCTCCCTCTCTCTCTCTCCTCTCTCTCTCTCTCTCTCTCTCCTCTCTCTCTCTCTCTCTCTCTCTCTCTCTCTCTCCTGGTTTCACTGTTTGACTCATCTTCTCTGCTGTTCAGGTAGGAAGCTCTGTTTCACCCCACCTCAGTGCATCATCCACTCTTGCATCTGTTTTTAGCCACTGCTGTGTGTGGTTCTATGGATGGAAACGTCCGTCAGTTTGCTGGTGTTAAATCCTTGGATTATCCTGTGACTTCTGTTGTTTTACTTTGCTTTATGACCCAAACATTAGCATGCCACCTGACACTTAAAAAATCTGATTTTTTCTCTCATAAGCACAAATCTAAACAAATAGTCCTGACGTGGATCACGTGGACTTTTCCTTTAAAGAGCTGTGAGCTGTAGGATATTAGCTCACATTAGCATATTAGCGCCTCCATGTCCCTGCTGCCTCTTCCCGTCTCATTCTTCATGGCTTCCACGAGTCTCGCTGTCTATCTTAAATCTCTCATCCATGTCCCCGGCGCTCCTCCTCGCCTTATCCTTCCCCCATCCTTGACGCTATCTGACTGGCCAATGATAGTGCTGATTGAATATAGATGGGCCTTCAGCTGCTTCCACATACAATACAAACTGCATCCCTCCGTCTGTCCTCAGATATGCTTCACCCTCTGTCTCTTCGTCTAAAACACCTGATATTCACCCTCTCCCTCCATCCTATGCTTTATCTTCTCCCCTTCACTTTAATGTTCATCTGTTTGTGTGTGAGGTTTTTTTAAAGATGGCACAAGTGCAGTGCAGCCTCCTGCTCTCATATGAAAACACGGTGTAAGTCTGTATCAGGTTTTAATTGACTGATTATCATCAAAGAGGTGTTTTTGCACTTCATATATAAAATGCATAAAGGCTGAAGATGTTGATGTGAACCAGAAACCGAGTCTAGACGGGGACTTAGAGAAATTACCTACCTCAGTTTATTTTTTTAACAAGAGCAAAGTTTCATATTTTTCTGCTTTTGTATTGTAAGACTCTTCTGCAGAGTAATTTTCTCTTTTCATAACAACAGACATTTTCTTTGTTCTGTCAGAGACGAAGAAGCCGTAATATTACAACCACCATTTAATGGTTCCTCCTCTAACCCTCGCAGTCATTGTTAACGACATGCAACTGCTGCTGTGTTTCTGTCAGCTCTCTGAGCCCGCTGCTCTCTCCCATGTTTTCATTTGCAACAGTTTAGAGAGGTTTCAGGTTTGACTTCTCGTGGCATTTACCTAAATCCCTTTACAGCGGCGCATTAACTAACATTTAGCACAGAGGTGAAAAATAAAATCTGCTGATAAATATCAGCTCAGCGAGGCTGCAGAACGCGGCGGCGACGCTCGCTGTCTCGGTCTATTTGACTGTGATAAATTTAGCAGACGGGGGACGTCTTTAGCCCGGGCCCTGGTACCTTTAAAACCCTGCCAGTGAGTTGGAGGTCACATTGCTCAGTCCGTAGGGCTATCAGCCGTGGCCTGCTATTATCATAGAGATAAAGAATGGAGCCTCGCAGCTGAGACATCTGCAGTGACCGTGGAGGGACTTAGAGGTGGAGGCGGAGGGGGGAGGGAGGGGAGGTGGAGAAGGTAGATTGGAGATACTGAGTGGCTGAATGAGCGGCTGGCTGCAGTGAATTATGTGCTTTGTGTGTTAAAGCAAGAAAAAAAACTTTACTGACTGACTTCTGGCAGAGAAAGTGAAATACTGTGGGAGTGAACGACTTGCTGCCTGGCTGCTGTATCACTGACTGTACAACTGAGTGACTCAGTAAATGTGTAACTGCCTAACACACTGATTGAGTGAATAAGGTGCTCACATGCTGACAGACTGACTGGCTTACTGTGAGAATGATACGTTTCCCAGCTGACTGGATGAATAAATAAATGCTGGTATTGATCACTGACCTGTTGACAGCCGCTGTTTGGCAGCAAGATGGAGGCCGACTGTCTCTGGGCTGCTTAACCCAGAGCCACAGAGTGACGCATCAGAACAATCAGAGCCCACTAAATAATGGCTCCTCATCATCTGTCTCCAGAACCTGAGTCTGAGCATCCTCCTGTTTCTAACTGTTCAGGATCACAGCGATGCAGTGAGAGGCGGAGACGCTGACGATAACTCGGCAACTTTACTGGAGCAAGTTGACCAAAATATCAACAGATGTTGCCTTACAAAACTGTTGTAACCCACATTATATTCACTGTTTACAGCCACCAGAGCATTACTGCGGATGAACTGTAGTTCCTGACCATTGTTGCATGTTTTTAGACAGAATGTCTCATCAGCATGGTTCTTATACTCCTGATATTCACCATGTGTTGAGGACCTGGGGATGTGCAGACAGTCTAACACAGATGGCACAGGAGTCACTCAACTACCTGAAAATCATAATGTGAGGAGTCTGACTAATCCAGGTTGTAACTGTGTAAATACAGACATGTAAATATATCTAGAAATGATAGGCAGGCTGGTTTCCTGCAGGTATATATGAGCTGGCTGTCTGCTCCTGGTTGTGTATTTATAACTCAGTGGTGTAAGCCAGATAGGACAGACACGGAGATGAGAATTGATGACCTGCATCAACGGGGGATGGAAGGAGATGGCTATCACTGCAAACTCATCACACACACATTCATAGTGAAGGGACGCGCAGCAGCAACGCGCATACGTCCTCACAGGAGCTGTAGCTGCAGGTCGTTGTGGTATCCAGGTCACTGCGGTACGTGTAGACGTGAGGTTCAGTACGAGGACTGTACCTGCACACGGCTGACCCAGATTAGTCCTGTTTATCTTAGAGGAGGAGACGAGATGTGTTTACGCTGTGGCAGGGGAATCAAACTCACAACACCTGAGGGCTCGTGGAGGAGATTCCAGCTGCTGTTTGGGGGTTTGAAACCCACAGAACATCGACAGAGTCTCACAGATGAGATTTTTTTCCTGTCTGATGTGTTTAACTGCTCTTACAGTCACATCTGTGGCGGTGGCGTCTCAGTGTGTTGATTTGCACTTTTTGACTCGTGCGCTGTCTGTATCAAAGCGACTTGCTGAATTTTAGGGCCAGCAAGTGACAGCTGTGTCACAGTGTTGACGAGGCTGCACCAGCTCCCATCTGTTTGCTAAAGAGCGCAGTGATCGGTCAGATGAACTGTGCATTAAACCTGATCATAAAGGAGAGAGAGCGTTCACATCTCCAGACTCAGGCAGTTCCTCTCTCTCTCATTGAATTAACCTCATCCAACAGTTTGGGCGTGTAAAGTGAAAGTTAGTGAAAGCCTGTTAACTCACCCTGTTGTGTGGAATGAATTAATCTGACACATATAATGCAGGTTTTAAAATCAATACAACATTTTGGAGGAGAACTTGATAGTTCTCCTGCAGCAGAAGATGAAGCTGAGAGTCAAACTGTTTAATCTAAAATCAGACACCTCTCCCCATTTGTAAACACCCACGCTGACACCTCCTCTTCTAAAATGATTCATAATATAAAAATAAAGTGCATCAGCTCACTCATCTCACAAAAATAGCTGCGTGTTTGAGCCGAGAGTCGATTGAGTGAAGGTCGAACACAAAGAGAAGCACTTTATTAAATAAAGAATTATAAACTGAGATGAGTTTTAACGTGCTTCAACCTCCCACTGTATTTAAACCAACATCTAAAAATAGTCACTCTTAGGTTATTTACCTCAGTCAGAGCTGTCACAGGGAGGGAAAGCAGGGCACATGTGGAGGGAATTGGATGGCACCTTGGAGGGAAAGTTCACGGATTGAAGCGCACCCTCGGATTAAAGGGCACAGATTAGCAAGTCTGCAGTGCTGTCTGAGGGGGTGAGGAGCTGCAGGGGTTTGTGTGTGTGTGTGTGTGTGTGTGTGTGTGTGTGTTGGAGCATATAGAAGGTCTCGTGTTGCCCGGCTGTCATTTTCTGTCACACTAGCAACTGTCCCCAGCTGTCTATCCGACACACACACACACATGTGACCAGCTGCCCCCAGCTGTCACTGTATCTCAAGTCTTAGCTGGTGGTCCCAGTAGGACGAGGGTCACACACACACACACACACACACACACACACACACACACACACTCAAAACCTTGAACTATGAGAGCGACACATCCTCGATTAGTTTGGCATCTCACACACAGAGAAAACACACCTTCAGCAGTCTAATTGGAGAGAAATGTAATTACTGCTGCTACCTACACGTTCCTTAACAATAACTGTACCCCACACACACACACACACACACACACACACACACACACTCTGTGTTTCCTCTCTCTCTCTGTTGTTTTGTCCCTCTCTCCTTCTCTCTCTGTTAATTCTTTCATGTTTCATTTCTGCAGCCGTTGCAGTGTTATAATTAGCCTACTGAGATGCGCAAAACATCGCGGCACTTTCCCCTTATGAGCTGTTAGCCTTCACACACACACACACACACACACACACACACACACTCTTCTCTCAAAAGCCTATGAGCCTTATAAGCGAGCGAGTGAAAGCGCTGATGCTTTCGACGCTCCAAAACACAACTCTAATCAAAGTGGACGTGTGTTTGGCTGCGTTCGCAAAAGAACCACAATTCCCATGATCCTGCCCCGCTGGTTTCAGTTCTATTTTTTTGCTTCGCCTCAAATTAAATCCTCATTTCGAGGAACTTAAAGCACGCTGAGCCCTGTGGGGCACAGAGAGGCTTTGTAAACGCATTACGCCGACAGGAGGAACGACACTATAGGAAACTAAAACCTACACATCGATACGAACAATATTTTCAAACAGCAGGAAGTAGAGCTGTTCCTTTCATCTCAGTGAAGTTCACCTTTGGGTTTGATTTGTTTTCTAATATCACAGATGAAACAACAAAGTGGAGGATTTTTTGAACGTTCACGAGCTGGTGGATGATCCTTTTGTGGAAAGACAATCCTGTTTTGGATGAAAGGATTATTTGACAGATAAGCATCTTGTTTTTGCAGATAATAAATGGCGTCCCGGTCGCTGCAGGTCGTCTGTGTAACTCTAGAACACAAGCATTCCCCTGTTGTGTTTTTGGGAACGTTGGGAGGTCCGGAAAAGCCGCCCCACCTACGGCACGTCAGGTCACCGTCTCCCTGTTGTGTCTCTGTACATCTGGAGTTCAAAATGGCGTCTGCGCCTGAACGACGTGCCCTTCACTCCCTAGATGAAGGTTTGATGCATTCTTCTCCAGATGTGAAGCTTTTATTCTTCAGGTGCAGAAAAAACACTTCAATGATTTTTTGTCGTTCAGCTTCCACTAAAACACATGAGCTGCACATCAGTCTCCCGTCAGGTCGCCGTTCCCTTTTACAGGCTCAGATTTCTTATACATATGAATATACATCTGTGCCTCGCGTCATCCCAGTGTGATCGGACATCTGCGTGTCCCAGAATGGATGCTACACCCTCATGTGTGGTGTTAGTTTCAGGGGAGATCGTATTTACATCAGAGCCCCAAACAGCCGCCCCACCCAGGAGTCTGCTCTGAGGTGATGTTGGTGTTTTCTTGTCCTTTTTTTCCCGCCGCTCCACGGCTTTTCCCAGAACGCCCTGTGTTTTATGAGGCAGGTTCACATCTGCTTCCAACTGTCTGTCACACGCAGATTTTCAGAAACTCCAGTATCAAAGCTGCGGCGCCGGAGGAGTGGCCGGAACTTTCCGCCGGGAGCTGTTATTTCTGTCGGCTGGATCTGTCGTTGTTGTTCTCGTAATTTCTCTGAATTTCTTTTTTTCTTTTTCACCTCTGTAACATCCGAGTTTGTTGTTCTCCCGACGCCCACTGCTCTGCTCTTTTGTTCTGCTCACATCTCTTCTGTTTGTGTCCTGAGTCGACCTTTTATTTCATTTGTTTTTGTTCCTCTGTAGAATTAATAAGTGATTAGTAATGAATTCAAAGCCTCAGAGGATCAGTGAGTGGATCAGTTAATTAATGATCATTTCTGTCGTATTCTCTTGTTTTTTTCCTCGTTTCCTCGGTGAACACGGTCTCTGCTTCTCTGGGTCGTTGGGAGTGTTTCAGACTGAGCCGGTTCAGTATTGGCATGACACACAGCCTTCTCCTCGCCGCCGTATGTTCACACATATGGCCAATGCTCTCGCCTTGGTAGCAGCGAACAGTGTCCCAGCCCTGGACTTGGACGGTGGCTGTGCTCTGTGACTGATGCAGTTCTGGGTCTGTGTTGTATTATTCTGTCGCTGGGTCCAGCCGAGCTAATTACAAACGTAATTATGAGACGAATCTGAATCCATCTAAAATAAGTTTATTTGAGAGTCAACCTGAGTTCAGTCACTGAGGGTCACAGTCGAACAGTTTTGTTCTCGTGCTGCAGCTTTGAAATTCATCCATAAGTATCCAACAATGAGGTCTACACCATCACAAAGACTGGCTCTGTCTCTCTCTCCCACACACACTATAAAAGAACAATGCTGACTTCTTATATCCTCACACCGCAACGCTAATCTCGCTCTCCTATTTACACACTGGGAATCAGTGTGGATGAGAGAGCCGGCTAAAGACCTAAAATGTGCCTAATCTCCGTGCTAAATATCTAAATCTTATTGTAAAGGTAAACCGTACTGTAATCCCAGTTTTGCTCAATGGCTGCGGCGTGTCGCGGCGAGGGAACTCACGAAAAAAATCGAATCTGTAGAGTTTGGTTGAGGATGCAGATTGGTGTGTGTGTGTGTGTGTGTGTGTGTGTGTGTGTGTGTGTGTGTGGTAGTATTTGTGTCCTGCCTGGCGTCAGTGTCACCTGTCAGTCTGGGACCTTCCTCGGGAATGTGACCGTTTTAGAAACTCTCTCTCTCTCTCACTTCCTCCTGCTTCTCGGGCCTCTCTCGGCCACGTCTGAGCCAGTGATGGAGGCATCAGCTGTGACCGAGAGGGGAGGAAGGAAGACGGGAGTAACACAACTTTAAAGTGCTAATGTTTCGCCCCGTCTCTCTGACTGGCTACCACGGGGAAATTCCTCTCGTCTAATTGGCCGCTGAGCCTGACGGGGGGAATTCCAAAGAAGGAATTTCCTCTGGGTTTTAAACAGGCGCTGTTTCACTGTGCTACTTGTGTATTTGTGTGTGAAAGGGGTAATAAAGGTAGCAACTGTAGTGTTTTATTATTCTACTATTTAATAACAGATATGAAAACACAGGTTCAGATCAGATCTCTGATCAGTTTCTCTCTCACTGTAAAAAGTGTGAAAACAAACAAACAAAAGCAGTTCACATTTCAATGTATTTTTTCAGACTTTAATGTTTACAGCAAATTCATAAATGACTATGAATCTGAAGGAGAAACAAAAGTTACTGTTGGAGCTGCAGCTAATGATTATTAGGTTCGTTAAGTTTATAGTGTGTCTGTCAGTGTGTTAGCATGTTAGCAGCTGCCTGAGCTGTTGGACTTTTCTCTGTTTACCTTCTGTTGAGGAAATGTAAAATCCTCCCAGTGTACTCAGCGTATTAAGTCAGGAACTGTGTGTGTGTGTGTGTGTGTGTGTGTGAGAGATACCTGAATTCCCTCCTACCTTTTGCTCCCGTGGGAAAGAATCAAAGCCTCTCTAGATATTTTACCTTTGGTGTTTCCAAACCTCCCTCCTCCTCCTCCTCCTCCTCCTCGTGTCCCCGTCCTCAGCTCCATCGCCTCCTTTTCATCAGACCCCAGTGGCAGCATTAAAGTCTCTCTCAAGTCTCCTGATACCGCCCAGGATGTCTCCTTTACCCCCCCTCCCCAAACAAAAAGGGAAGAGGGGCAGAGACTGCACCACCTTGGTGAAGCGTCAGATCGTCCAGGCAACAGTCCAAAACCCAGAGTCCTGAATTTACACTGAGAGGAAACAGAGAAAAGCAACGAATCCTCTCTGAAGGTTCCAGAAAACGTTTGGCTTTTTCTCCAGAAATGATTTAACGATGAATCAACTGATTAATTTTCAGGATAAATGATTAATGAAGTCGTTGTTTTACTGTCAGGCTGCAGGTGGAATGATTATTGTTTTTATCTCCAGAGATTTATTTGTGACCGTGGCACAGATTATTACCTCAGGATGAAAAGGGTGTGGTTACACCGTCGCCAATTAGCGTGAAGACGTTTGGCAGGCTGCAAGTGCTCGTGGGTAACGAGGCATAAAACACACTCCAGCTATCTTTGGACACGAGGCAGTTTGAGGATCAGTGTTCACCCTGTTATTAACACAGAAGAGGAAACACATCTGCACTTGGCTAACTGTAGTTTTCACTGAGCAGTTTTCACATTGTGTCCTGTAACTGAAAACAAAGCATCCGCTCTCAAACCACTCCTTCTCCTCTTTTAGCCTCGCGTCTCATCCTCAAATCCCTCTCCCCTCTGCTCTTTTACCCTCCCACCACCCATCACGTCTCCTCTGCCCTCTCCCCCATTTCCCCGTCCAAGTCCATTCAATGCCCCGCAGAGGAAGAGAGGCAGGAAAAGCATGCCAGTGTCCGGTTAACTGTTTATTTATAAAGATGTCCTCGCAACCTGAGAGTGGGTGGGGGGAGCAGGGGGGAGGTGTCATGTCTGGATATTTATTTTTATCACTGAGCAGCAGCTCCTGGAGAAAATCTAATGTTCAGGTTAACAGCATTTACTGTTCCAACCCTGAAGACACAGGGAAGGAAAACGCTCGTCATGTTTTTGGAGAGAGATTTTCTTTTATCTCGTGTTAATGTGTGAACCAGTGGTTTTCACGTGTTAAGACAAAAACTAAATAATTGTGGGAACATGTAAAGAACACCAGCAGATAACAGTCTGGGATTTGATGTGACCACACGTTCCCCACTCGTCTGCCGTCATTACACTCCCATTACTTTTGAGTCGTTTTGCACGGCGTTCCCTCGTTTCTTTAGCGGCACAGCTGCTGTGGTTTTAGAGAAAATAAATTAACCTCCACGAAAATCATCAGCTTACATAAAAACACAGTGGAAAACAAGACTTTAGCCCAGAATTCACTTCAGAATTTATAAAACCGTCGGTGTCAAAGTGTCGAGGAGTGACTTCATTTTCTATTCAGCTACTTTAAAGCCCTGTGTTATTAGTCTGATTAGTCCCCTCAGTTATTATCATAAATATTATTATTAACATGCAGACAAATGACCAGAAAATCACATCAGCACAGAGCTCTGTTTCAGTCGCTCAGTGCGTCCCAGCCCTGAAAATAGCCCAAACATGATCAACATGTGGGACAGTCTTCGGGACGCTCGTCCCCCCGACGCCATCAGTCTCACCACTTACTGGTTAGTAATTGCAGGGCAGCTGACCAATGGGAAGAGAGTCGCACAGACATCGTTAAGTGCCTGCTCAGAACAAAGGTGTCGCCATGGCGCCCAGCGAACTAGTTTCAGCTGACACACACCCCCATAAACAGGGCGATGTTAGCGGACAGCATCTCTTTGATGTTTTTGGGCCAATCAGGAGGCTCGTTGAGCAGCGGCAGGTTTTCTCTGTCTGACTGTTTCCTGTTTGTCTAAAATGTTAAACTGTGATGTTCAGAAACAGGAAGCTGTCATCGTCTCCACCCATCCTAAATGTCCTCGTCCTCCTCCCTCAACAATCTCTCCATCTGTGTCAGAGTGATCAGTGCTGCGAGGAGGAGGAGGATGGGGGAGGATGGGGGAGGAGGGGGGAGACGGTGTCGAAGGTGTCGAGGTAATGACAGCTCTCTGTCCCGTCTCTCTTTACTCCTCCGTCTGTGTGTGTCCCTCATTCTCTGCACTGACAGAGCTTCTTTATCCGGCAGCTCCGCGGGCCCTTTCATAGCGACACTCCTCCGCCATCGTCAGCCCTATTGTCACACAGTGAATAGACAGGCTGTGTTTTTGATAGGTGAGTGAGTGCGAGGAGGAGGAGGAGGAGGAGGAGGAGGAGAGTGGGGGAAAATGGCCTTGAAGGTTTTGGAGATTGGAGAAGGTGTGACGTACCTGAAGCCTCTGGAGGGAGGGAGGAGAGTACAGGAAGAAGTGCTGGAGAAAAGAAAGCTGCACGAGGTAGAGAAGACAAAAAGAAAAACTTGGAGACATCCTGAGACCAAGAGAGACGATGAAAGAATGAGTGAAAGCATTGAAAAGAATGAGAAACAGATGACAGACTGAACACCAGTGAGAAAGCAATAAGGGGAAAGGGGAAATAGGAGGGATGTTGCCCGTGGCAATGCAGTTGAAGGGAGTCGACATGAAAGGGATGGAGTTTATCCCTGGCAGCCATCTTGGACTACTTTTCAGAGGGCTCAGTAAAAGTTTAACGCTGTAAATAGTGTGCAGAACACTGTAACTGAAAACTAAAATTCAAAGAGGAAGAATCTTGACTTTCACAAAGCCAGAAAGGTGAGGATGTTGTAGAGCGAGTGAACCAGAGCGGTTTCACTTCCTGAAGTTGACTCTCTGGATGAAAGGCAGCAGCAGCTGATTAAAAACAAAGTTTCGTCCAAAGGTGATGCACGGCAAGGGCGAGGCAGCAACAACAAAGAGTCTTTTTAGTTGGTCAAAAGCTGCCTGGGAGGCCGCGTGTTGTTGTTGCCAGGGAATTCCTGCACTGATTTCACTTTCTCCAGCGGGCGTCTGCCACGGGGCAAAATGGAGTCACAGCGGGGGTCTCTCTCTCTCTTTCCCTCTCTTCCTTTTTTCTCATTCTCTCTCACTCTGCTGCCTGTCTATCGCTTTCTCTCTAACGAAGGTCCTCAGGGGCAACACACACACACACACACACACACACACACACACACACTCTTGTGCAGGAGGGATCCTCTCTGAATAACAAACCTCTGAGTTCAGGCCTCTACAATGGACACAGACTCACACAGGAGCTGCACATCAGCACATGCTCTCTCTCTCTCTTCTCTCACCCTCTCCTCACCCTCCTCCCCCACACACACACCTACAAACACACACACACACACCCTGAGTTTGACCTCTCTCACAATAGAGAAAGCATGCATTCATTAAGGCTTTTGACTGGTCCGGTATTGTTGGCTAATCCAAGGTCCCACCGTATATCACCTTCACCCCATCCACCCCCACCCCCTCCTCCATCCATCTTATTCTCTCTCTCTCTCCATCACATCTCTTTCACTCTCTCTGTCTCTCTCTCACTCTTTCATCCCATGGTCTGAAGTCAGTGAATAACCCACTGAGCAGTTTTAAAAAAGAAAAGACGTGAGAGAGAGAGAGAGAGAGAGAGAGAGAGAGAGAGAGAGAGAGAGAATTGTTGTAAGAACTAATCAGATTACTCCACAGCATTGATAATATTACCCCCCCCCCCCAGCCCTCCCCCCTCTGTGATGGATTTCTATCGACAATGAGATTTGTGTGGCACGAATCAGTTTAAGGGGCTGAACTTATCAAGAGGATTGACTTTTGATTCAGTGCGAGCAGCTTTAAGTCGAGGTGTCTAAGTTGTGATGAGACTCAGTATCAGGTGGTTAGAGGCTGAAATGTTTCCCAGCTCCCCCCCTCCTCTAACCAGTCTTCTGTCTTTCTCCCTCTCGTCTGTCTCTCCACAGATCTCAAAGGTGCTCGGCACAATGGGACTCCTAAACCTCTGAGGGGCGAGCACAAAAGGCCGAGGGGAAGAGGCAGAATAAAGCCAAGGGAGGGGAGGAAAGAAGAGGACAAAAGAGGAGGAGGAGGAACAGAAGAAGGAGGGAAGATTCTTGCCCCGGCGCCAGGCGAGAAGCAGAGCTTGTGGGCGGAGAAGGAGAGGGAGGGAGGGAGATTTGAAAGGAAGGATTTGCTTTATCTGTCGGGGGTGCATGCTCCCCCCTAAGCCCCCCCCCTCCTCCTACTTGGACATCGTCCTCCTCCTTTTTTTTCTGCATCAGTGACGGGTCGACAAAAGGCAAAGAATGCACCATAAACTAAGTTGGGGAAGCCTCGGGGCGAGCAGGGGCCTCGATGTGAGACTACCCAGGACTAGAGCCCTGCTGCTGGGCTTGCTCCTCGCCGCGGCGGGCTGGCTCCACCCGCCGGTGCGCGCAGAGGTGGAGATCGACGTGCTGGGCGAGATGGTGTTAATGGAAGCGGGCGGACAGAGCGAGGGAGTGGGCGGCAGGAGCGAGCTGGAGGCCTCCATGCACTCCTCGCTCCTGCGGGACTTCCAGGAGGTGACTGAAGGTATCCAGGAGATGGAGGCTGTTGCCGTAGAAACCGGGGAGACGGCAGCAACTCAGCAGAACGCGGCGACGCCCACGGCCTTCCCAGACTCCTCGGCGGTGGTGGGTCGAATCTTCCAGATGAAGGTGCCAAACAAGATGGAGGATGTTTACCTGGGTGATATTGTCAAGGTGAGTCGCAGCGTTCAGCCGATGAAAGTATGTGAGGTTTATCTTTTAAGCTGCTAAAGACGACCTGACGTCTCTATCATTCCAAACAACATTAAGAGTGATGGGTTATGATAAAAACGTTGATGCAGTCACAAACATTAGCGAGCGTCGGGGCCGTCGGGGTGTTGCAGGCCGAGCAGGTGGGTTGACTCCAGATGAACTCCAGGAACAATCAGAAAGGAGCCATTTCCCTAAAAAATCTGTCAGTGAAATTATACAAGCGTGCACCATCGCTCACAACCTGCCCCGAGGCGACACATATCTGAGGCCATTCAGAGCAATATGCCCTTTTTTAATTGCACTGCATTTTCCTCGATGGCCAATTCTCTGTAATATATGTAGCCTCATATCTGAATCAGATGCTTTAGTACCACCCCTGCTCTGCCACTCCGTCTTTCTCTTCCCTCTTTCCTCGTCTCTACCGACTCCTAATCCCAACTATTCATCCTCTCTTCTCTTAATTCCTTTGTTTTCCGTCTCCTCCTCCTCTCAGACGTTACCTCCAGCTACAAATGTAGGGACCAGCTCTGGTATTTTTAAACCTGGGCCTTATTTCTCCACAAACAGCTGCTGCAATGTAATCCAGTGGTCTGCGTCCAAGTGCAGGTGTTTTTGTTATTCGAAGAGCTTTTTATTAAAGAGTCAGATCCTTTTAGTTTAACCAGAAACATGACTATATATCAGTACCAGACTCCATTGACAAAAACACGGATTTAACCAGGAGCTGCTGGAATACCACTGCCTCCATCTGTTAGTGTGTCTGTGTTACTGTGTGGTACTTTTACTTCAGTAAAGTATCTGATTACTTCTTCCACCAGTGAAAGTCACACAGTAACACAGACACACTAAGAGATGGAGGCAGTGGTATTCCAGCAGCTCCTGTGTTCTGCTCTGTTAAATTCCTGTTTTTGTCAATGGAGTCTGGTACTGGTATAAAGTGAAGTAACAAACATGCAACATACAGTCATGAGAGGTTACAGGTGTGTATTTGAGGCTCAGTTTGATGGATACTGAGCAGTGATGTAGTAATAATGGGTCAGAGCGTCAACATGCTGATGGAGTCTCGGCTGCTCTGATCTCATCGCGACATGGTCTCTACCCTTAATTATATGTTCACTTTTAAACCCCCTATCTCCTCTCTCCTTCCTCCTCCTCTTCTCTCTCCCTCCTTTATCTCCTTCCATCACATTCCAGCCTTTCATATCCTGCCTCTGACTTCCCCTCCTCTTTCCCTGCCTCCATCCCTTTTTCGCTTTTAAGTCCTATCTCTCCCTCCCCATCCCTTCCTCCATGCTCCTTTCTTCCACCCCTGTCAAATCACATCAGATCATATCAATCAAGTTCCCTCAGTGACGAGCAGCATGAAAATATCCTCCTACTTTAAACCGCCTTAATAAAACCTCTGCTCATCTACACAAACTACAGGGAGACTCGTCGTTTCTGTCACGTTAACGTCCTGTTTCTCAGCTGCTCTTTCCAAACGCTGGCTCTCATTTCTTTGCTTGGAACTGCTCTTCAATTTTTCATTAATCTTAATGTTTTGATACAGTTTACAGATGACTGAACAAGGCTATTTGCTGAATTTTAGCTGATTGGGTCTGACTGGATGCAGCTAGCCTCGCCGTGTGTGTTCGGTGTGGGAATTTAAAGGGATATGATGTATATTTCATGTGACGGCTGATATGAAACCTGCTGGGTGAGTCGCCCGGCTTATCTCAGCTCCTGGAGATTTAGATAAAATGTGGAGGTTAGTTTTTCTAACCATAACTGTGTTCGCTCTCCTCCTCACACCTCCTCTCCCTCGTCATCACCTCTCCTCTTTTCTTGGTTACTCTCCTTCTCTTGGATCTTTTCCTCCTGCCTCGCTGCAGTCGTGCTCCACTCCTCCTCCTCTTTGTTACTCCCTGTCCTCCTCCTCCTCCTCCTCTTCCCCCTTTCTTTATTTTTAATCCTGCTACTCTCACCCTTTCCATCGCTGCTTCCACCCCTCCCTCTCCATTTGTCCCACGGACGAACGCTGTTCCTCCAAACCTGATTATATCTGTCACACTGTAACCTGCGGGGCCTCCTATTAGAGCCAATAGGAGTTGACAGCGTGGGCAAAGGAGCCAAAAGGATGGGTGAGGTGGAGGGGGGGGAGTGAGGAGAGAGGAGGAGAGGTAGATGAAGGGAGGCTCGAACAGAGGACGAGTTCATGACCTTAGAAACAGCAGGTTCAGCTTCCAGGAGAATCCGCTCTCCTGTAAATAAAAGGTCACAGATTAAATCTGGACGACGCGTCCACACGTCCTGTTCAGGTGTCCTCCTTCCTTCCTCCTCAGCCACACACCTGCAATAACTTCAGGAGAGTGTGTTTACTCCCCCTCCGTCTTTAAAGTCCGTCCTCCCTCCTCTGCTGCTCTGTCCTCCATTACAAATTTCAACACTTTCCCCTGCGTCCGCCCTCCTTCCCCTCCTCCTCAGATGTGAGTCGCCCCTCAGGTATTTCGAAGGTCGGCGCTCAAGGTTGTGGAGCGAAAGGCCAAATCAATTTCTGTGCTTGGCGTTGCTCTCATACTAATGGCCTTTTCTTATGAAAATCTGCCAGGATTTGAGAGGTCTCTCGCTCCGTGACAGCTCGCCTGCCCATTCACCTTTTGCTGAGCGGTCTGGGGGCCCGTCAGTGAATGCACCGCCGTTTATCCATTCAGGGCGCGTAGAGCGGAGGATCCTCAGCTGGGTGCGACATCAACCTCTGAGGAGGAGGCGGTTTTAAAGAGGTCACGATTTAACAAACAGGAAATAACACAACACACAACAGCTATACACAACAACATGTGTTAACCTGCAGGGAACGTGTGGATTAGTGAGGCACTGGTCACAAAGATTTCACTATCAAACTGTTTCTAACTTGGTCACAACTAAAATCACTGTTAAAAACTGTCACATACAAGTTTCAGAATCTCTTTATTCTTTATTCTGATCAAATAATCAACTATTTATTTTCTGCTTCTTTAGTTCATAAACCTTCTTGAAGTTAAAAGACGTCAACAAAGACGTGAATAAAGTTGATTATATTCAAATAAAGGTGGAAAAATATCATCATTTGGATGCTGATCACATTGGGATCATATGAAGGGAGCTGTGGTCAGTTCACTGAAACCTTTCACTCCGACATCTGCAGCCCACCGAGCTGCAGGGCTGCAGAGGAAACAGGTCCAGGTTTTTCTAAGCGGGTGCTGGGGGGGCGCAGAGCGGCAGCAGCGCAGTGATAATTCACTCAGCTGAAAAGGCCGGAGCTTTGCGGCCGCAGCATCTGTATGCAGGTGCTGCTGGGATTCAAAGACCCTGCGGTGGCTGTTTCCTCCGCTGTTATTAATGGAAGTGGTCGCAAGAACGGGGTTTCTGGCCAACAGATGAGTACTCTCCATAGCCTCATTACCACAATTACCAGCGTAATTAGCTGATTGGCTGATGGGCTGGTTGGCAGGCAGCGCACCCCCTCCGCTTTCTTCTTCCCTTTATTTTTTTTTCCTCTTTCATTGAGGAAATAACTGACGCTAGCTGAAAATTCTTTTGTACTTTGGTTCTCGGAAAAAACGAATTCACAGTCCAGTGATGTGGAGCTGTGTGTGTGTGTGTGTGTGTGTGTGTGTGTGTGTGTGAGAGCATATGTTGCAAATTCCTTTGTGAATATTTTGATTGTGTGTTTGCATGCAGATTAAAAAGAGAGATACTCACAGCTAACTGGGTTGTAATTATTCTCTGTAACACCCCCCTCCCCTCCTCCCCCTCCTCCCTCCTCCCCCTCCTCCTCCTCCTCCCTCTGTATCTTTGTCTTCCTCCATCTAAAATGGCCCCAAAGCTGAACCCTGGATAACAAACAGTTTATTTGGTAAAACACAGCTCTGCTCAGAGCTGAGATCACACAGAGAGGAGGTGTGTGTCGTGTGTGTGTGTGTGTGTGTGTGTGTGAGAGGGAAACAAAGATAAATATTGTGTGTGTGTACATGTACAAAAGAATTAACTTATACACATGTATATGCATATTTGTGGGAAAGCAGTGTGTGTGTGTGTGTGTGTGGCTGTCAGAACACATTGACTGGCTGTTTGGATCGCTCCCCTCTTGATGAATGGAGACAGTAGCTCGCTGTTGTAAAGGGCCGTTCCCCCTGGGGGCATTTTGGTGGGAAAACTAACTTTCTCTTCTCCTCCCCGCTGCGTTCTCTCCTCTCAATTCATCATCTCCTCCTCCTCCTGCTCCTCTGTCGTTCACTCTCTCCTCCTCCTCCTCTCTCGCTGTCTTCCTGGCATCTTGTTAAATTTCCACTCTCCTCTGTTCTCTGCCTCTAATTGAAGGAACCCCCTTTCTCTTCTTTTTTTATCGCTGTCATTCTTCTTTTCTCTTCCACATCAGCAAGCTGTCTGCCTCTTTCTTTTCAGCTGCCTCGCAACTCGAGCTTCTTTTTTTCTTTTTTTTCCTACAACATGAGCAACAATTATTTTTCCTTCTTTCTCTCCTCTATACTTTTCTCCTTTCTCCCCGAGCCTCCCTCCACATTTTCTCTTCTGATCGGTTTTAAAACCACAGCCGTCGCTCTGTCATTCCTCTCTCTCTTTCCATTTACTTCATCTCTTTCCTCACAGTTTGCTTTGCAAAACCTCTCTCCTCTCGTGCAGGACAGCAGAGAGGCAGACGACAGAGAGTGACAGCAGTACTTGTGTTGTCGTCGCTCTTCCTCTCTCTTTGTCCGGAGAGGTTCACCCTGTGAGCCCCTGTAGCTGTTAGCTGTTAGCTGTTAGCTGGCACGCTAGCAGTGGAAAACTGGTATTAAGAGAGCAGGAGGGAGGAGGCAACCCAAAGATAAAAACACACACACACCAGAACATATGAGTCACCCTAGCTGTAAGCTAGCATGCTGCGATCGGTTTACTGGCACCAGATTGGTGGTGGCCATGTTGCTATGTAATTAAACATACAGCAGGCGAGGCTTTTTGATTCATATGTTCCAAATTATACGCTCCCACAAATTCATTCATAATTTGGTGTTTCCTCACTTTTCGCTGAGGGTTGTGTATCTGACATTCTTTCTGTTCAGGAGTGGATTTCTGCTGCTGGTGACTGCGATGCCTTCATGTCAGTGTTGGATTTCAGGGCGTAATTTCCATTTGACCTTTAACAGACATAATTACTGTCAAACAGCCACAGTTTGACTCCCTGACCTCCAAGGAAAGAAACGTCAGAGAGAGAGAAAACGGAGCTAATTTCGTGGCTTTTCGCTCTCTGTGTCTGTTCGCCATCGTCTCCTGGTGTTGTTGTGGTGTGTCTCTCTGTCGCCTAGCAACCACGGGTTTTGGACCCGCCAGTATCCTGCAGCATGCTCGGTTGTCACCCAGAGGGGAAGCAGGGTTGCAGCACGGCAGCTGCTTTCATAGGTTTTCCAGGCTTAGTGAGGCCGGCCATATTTGGTGTGTGAAGGTTACAGTAGCAGATTATATTTAGACTCTGTGGTTATGGATCGGCCTGTTAAGGCAGTTTCTCCACAGAGCGATTTGTTGATCATCGCTGGATGTTTAGCTCAAACAGGAACTGGTGCAGCTGAAGCAGGTTTCTGCAGCAAAGTTTGTTTGAAGAGTAAAGGTCAGAATGTGTTCTGCCAGGAGGACGCAGCCGACCGTTCACAGCAGAATCAAACAGTTTTCCTGCGCTAACGTTGTTCTTACAAGAGTTTTGTGGTTCAGACGCTTGAAATCTTAATTTGGAATGAAACTCTCTCTGGCTTTATTCCTCTCATCTCCAACCGTATTGATTTTGTTTGGAGTGACCAGCCTCCGTCTCCTCTTCAGGCTGCAGCTCAGCTGCTTCTCCACCACTTCAAAAACAGGCCCTTCTATATCATGTCTCTCATTATCCCTGA